>NC_061120.1:107728210-107747733 GCF_002878395.1 Capsicum annuum | reverse complement strand
TACCTTACAAGTGTTCCATTGTGTTTTCTTAGGGGATTCCCATTTACCTCACAAGTTGTCCATTAACTTGTT
Organism: Capsicum annuum; assembly: GCF_002878395.1. Taxonomy (NCBI): domain Eukaryota; kingdom Viridiplantae; phylum Streptophyta; class Magnoliopsida; order Solanales; family Solanaceae; genus Capsicum; species Capsicum annuum. The sequence continues at coordinate 107,747,661 of NC_061120.1, read as the reverse complement.
TACTTGGGGGATTGCATTATACCTCACAAGAAAATTCAATTTAAAACCAAACCATTCCATTTAACCATTCCAAACCATTTAAAATATTTAGAGTTCCATTACAAAGTTCAAACCATGCAATAGTTCCATTAAAATGCAATAATATAGTAAAGGCATTATCATAGGAATTTTATCAAATACGTTTGGGGCATAGTATTTTAAAAATTAATTACCATGTGAACATTCCCATACCACCAATTATCCAAAACCACCATTAAAATATTTAAAAACATAATTAAAACATGGGAAATCCATAACTAAGACATTATAACTAAAGCCCTAATACGATGAAAACCCCAAAGCCATAGAATAAATCATACCATGAAAACATTATATAAAACCATGCCTTTAGTTTGAACTAACAATGAGGGAAGAGTACATCCCTTAATTGAAAATATGATAGAGAGAATTCACCAAGACAAGCCCCAAACTAATCCTTAAGATAAAATCCTCGCTTTTTTTGCCCAATAACTTTTGAGAGGATTAGAGTATGTTTTCTAAGTTTTAATAAATATAATAATAGGGCAAATAACCTCCCAATTTAGTTAAAAGTTGTGTGGACTTATTATGTTAAGTGGGGAAATGTATAGATGTCCCTTACTTAGACTGCATAAAATCCCATCATAGGGTACAACTACCCTATACAAATCATACCTCCCTATACGAGTAGCACCCATAACTCATACCCAAGGCCTACATATTAGACCCAATACAATCTAAGGTAAGACTCACCCAAGCTAAGTCGTACCTAAGTGTACGGCTTTGTATTAAGTGTCCATGTGAGCATTATATTTCATTTGCATCATCTAATCCGGTATGTTGTCACAACTCCCTCGTTTGTATGTTTGTTATAGGATTGAGACTTGTTTTTAGTAAGAGGCATGAAATAGTATTTAGAATGCAAAATCCATTCATGTTTTTGACAATTATTGTGGTTAGCTATTGTAGAGGGTGTACGCATCATCGGGGAAGTCTTGAGTACCAAAATTTTAGACTAAAATTGTTAAAACAACGTGTACACTATGTGTTTAATTTAATGCCCCAATGAATTCCATGTTAATTTCATTGAGTTATGAGGTTATAATCGCACATTCCAAGTAAGTTCCTTAGGCATGATGATTGTATGACTAGTTGGAACAAAAATTTGGGGTTAAAATCTAGTGTTTGGCTGATTTCAGTTACCGTGATCACCATAATTAAGAGCAGATTTCTACTGAAATTAAAAATTCTTCACATCTATTTCTTACCCCAAAACTCATTATGAAATTAACCCATGGGTTTATCTTATTAAGCTAACATGGTTTTGGTGTAAGAATGCGACTAATAGTCTAAATTGTGTGTCTTACAGGTACTCGGCCATAAAATGGGAGACTTTAACAGTACCAGATCCATGTCTATTGAATGACACAACCTCTACAATACTGACTTTCCAAGGCCTAAATTACTCCCAAAAAGGGGTATGTACTTAGATAAAGTAAAGGAGAAACTCCTGAGATTCCATGTTAGACTCACTTCTACCAGGTGGATATGCTTTACCTCAGACACTTTCTATGCTAATGAGAAATGGGTTTGTGAGTTCTATGCTAACCTTAACATAGTATTTATCACAAATCTAGTGATGATAATTTAGGGAAAGGAGGTGCATTTCAGAGTAGAGCAGATAAATGATATATCTGCTCCCGAATGTAGACATGGCTTAGTTCCAGGAAAAAAGGTGTGAGCCAGGGACCTAGATAGTGAACATATTATGTCCTCGAAAAGAAGTTCCCTAGTCTACCACCAAGATCAGAATTTCCATGAATGACTTCACGGTGGAGGCCAGGCTTTGGTTGAATGTCATGTGTAGTAGAGTATTTCCTTCCACGTATATGACTACTATCATAAATATGTAGGCTCGGATGGTGGCTTGTATCCTACCTAGAATTTCTCTGAACATAGGTGAAATTATGATCTCAGAGTGGAGGAACTTCAAGAATCAAGGCGGTACACTTTTTCTCTTTCCTTCCCTTATTACTGAGTTATGCAGGAAGGCAGAAATTGGGGAATATGCTACAGATAACTTGGTTTACCCAGGACCCTACATCTTCTTACTCAAATTCCAAGGTGAAGGTTCACCTTCTTAATCCAAGAAAACAAAGGTTGACTCAGGCAAGTCAACCTAGGAGGACACAGACTCATGTAGAACTTTTTTAGCAAACCCTTTTAATGAGATCTTAGGTGAGATATGGGTAATTAAGGAGCTAGTGTCTAGATTGCCTCATGGATCAAGAAAGTCCTCCACTACTTACCACTCATATGTAGCTCAGTCCAATTTTAAAGTATACCTAGAGGAGCAGAAGAAGCAAACATCCACTAAAGCCAGATTAGACAAAGCTTATTCGGACTTGGCTGAATCTCACAGGGACCTTAGGGAGTTGCACAAAAGATGGTAAAGATAGAGAAAAAGAGAGATAAATTCTTCACAATGAGTTAGAAAGGGGTGATGGGAATCTTCAAGGTTCTCAAACCCCAAGAGCGATTACCTTTGCCAAAGGTGGATAGAGATAACGAGGCCCCAGCTGAGTGGTCCAGTTCAGATAATGATGGAGATGATGGAGATTCTGAGAGAGATAGCATCCTATGATGAAGATTCAGGGAGCATCCTTAACTCTTTCTATATTTCTTATGCAGTGGGGACACTACTGTATTTTCAGTTGGGTTTGCCAAAATTTGAATTGTTTTGATATATTTTTGGATGTTTTTTATGTTTTTATGATGACATTACGGATGTTTAATTTGATTTTTAGGATCCTACATTTGGGAACTATGATGGTGCCCACATTTCATGGATTAGTTATTTAGTTTTTATTTTAGATTTTCTTTCTACTTTAGTTTAATATGATGATGGTGATGCATGATGAGATTTTCTCTATGATAGATTGAGTGATGACATTCTTAAGGAAAAAGAATCGTGATTTGGGTTTTGAGACATAGATACGGGGGAATTCTGAGTACCCATAGCATCAAGATCACAAATGCAAGGAAATTCTGAGTACCTATGGCATTGTGAATTTGGGATTGCACACATATCATTGGAGAAGTCTAAGTAGCCATATGGTTGGTTTTCCTATACTATGCCAAAATGTGTGATTAAGGCTTTGGTTGTTGCCATAAGTTAGAAAATTATGCATGGTGAAAATTAAACAACAACCCTCACCATCCAAAAATTTTTTACAAATCAAGGGCATGGAGGTGAGCAACTATTTAACAAAACTTTTTCTCGTTTTGTGACTCCAAAATCTTTGGCTGGTACTTATTGACAGATACTCTATATTTGTCTCTAACATAAGGGGAAATTAAGCCTCCTTGGCAAGTTCACATAACATGTGCGGTGAGTTTTTTTGTCTAAATCTCATGTGTACTTATGTCATCTAGAACTTTCCCCATTGGTCTCTCTTGAGCTAATTTTGATTGTATTTTGTTGATGAGATGATCTTAGTCCATTGTTGTGACATTGGAAGCCCACTTAACCTAAAAATCCTACTCGTGTATAAATGTTATCCCTAGTCACCAACTTTGAGCCTTTGGACCTTTCTTTGGAAAACACTTTACAAGTTGTGAGCCATTCAATTGTTATCCCTCTTTTGAACCATACCATCCTTGAACTTAAAAATGTAAATTGAGGCTAAAATCCCAAGTTGGGGGTGGTAAAAATTGAAGGAATTAACTTTGGTCCATGATGTTGTTAGTAAGATTCTAAGATGTTAAACATTAAAAACCAATGATTAGAGAAAAAAAGAAAGGACCCAACAAAGAAAGGAATTACACAAAATTTGTAAGAAAGAGAAAAGAAAGAAAATGGGTGAAACAAAGTAGCAATAGTACGCACTTGTGTAATCAAAAAAAGGAAAACAAGGGGAAGTGACCCATAGTTAAAGTATTGATTAAATAATATGATGTAGATTTTCAAGGAGGGTGTAACCATATTTTTCCTAAATGATATCCTACCCTAACCCGAATATACATTACAATCTCAACAAAACCTTTGAGGTCTTCGACCATTTTTTTATGGTAGTGGTGATTGAAAATGGGGGAAATCCTATAGTATGACACTTATTAGCATAGAGATTTATTGTGAGGGGGAGAGTTTTGTACTTACAATTCCTTGTTTCATTTTTGTTAGATAGGGGTGTGGAATTTTTCTTCTTGTGAGGAGGAACATGAACAAGTTGAGGTAGTTGATTTTATCACCTTCCAAGAAATGAGGCAAAAGGAATGTAGGTTAGCAATGGTAAAATATGAGTCATTTCTCAAGTATTGGTTGTTGTTGCATTGTTGCTCTTTGAAGTCTTTTGCATCATTAGATATTGCTTTTTATGTTGAGGGGTGAATTGAGAATAACTTGGCCCATGTGCAAAGAGCTACTTGTGGGTGTGACTAAGCTTAAAGTCAATGTGATCATTAGGCTATCTACATTGGGCATAAATGTATATTGTCTCATAGTAAGAGATAGTGTTGCTTGAGAACAACCAAAGCTTTATGTTAGGGGTGTTGATGAGTGGTGAATTCATCACTCAATTGTATTCCACATTCATGCACAATACCATGTTTTGGATGAATAAGTGAGACATAATTATGATTATATACACTAATATTCACATTTTCCAGGCACCAAGATGACAATATGAAAAGATGTAGAGTAGAGATAAAAAAGAACAAAAGGGAGCAAAGAAGTATAGCTAAAGACCAGGATCAGAACATGGCCTCAGTTATCATGATCGCGATCAGTCAAGATGGTTGAGATACCAAAATTGTGTGGCATTTCCCACGGTCGCGGTAGGTATGATCGCGGCCTAGTGGAAAATTAGCCTAAGCGAAAAAATGTAAATGCACACATTTGTTCCCAAATTGTTCCAAAAGATTACTCAAACCCTATCATTCATTATTCATTCTACGATTCCCAATTTTAGGGAACTTTGTCTAGTACTTAGCCTTCATACTTGGAGAAAAAATATTATATTAATTTTTGGTGAAAAATACATTGGAGTATATTCCAAGTGAAGGATTAGCTAACCCCATTAAAGATTTATGGATGTTCAAATTGTGAAGCTACATTCACTTAGACTTTCATAAATCTAATCAATGGAGGTCATTAAGTATGTCTTTTTTACTATTTTTATGTGTAGGTAATTCTTCCTCTTTGGATAGTGCTAGATCAGGGTGTAATTATGTGTAGGATGTAATTTACTTGTGCATTTACTAGTTTGTGATATTGGGTTATACTATTGCTTAACTAAAGTAGTTGGGATTTATGGGTGAAATCCTCAAATACCAAAATTGGGCTGGTGGATAAAAATCCCAACCTTTTTAAATCTTAAAACATCCTTGAAGAAGGGTTTACGTGAACTTTAGGAACTTACATCATCCTTGAATGACGGATGTGGCAACCAAGGCAATAACAAAAATTTATAAGCACGTTTGGTTAATTTTCACTAACTTAGACATAAGGGTGATTGTGAAGTAGACTATACTTAGGGCACTATCCAAGAAATAGGGGTGCCCAGTTAAGGTTTTTGGTGGTTTTTATTGATGCACTCTCTAGGTACTCAAAAGGGTTAATGAGTGATACCCTTGAGGTTTTGTTGATAAACTATGTGCTTATTGTTTTATTTTAATTGTCATTTCATTTATTCCTTTCTCCACTAGGAACCTCTTGTTCTTTTTATTTTAATAACAGTTGTGTGTTTTCATGGACATTTATTCCTAAAATATCCTAGCGGAAAATGCCTTATGAATCGGCTGATCAGAGGCGCATCAACAGTTGTAAGCTTTTGCGCTGTTGAGTTGTCTATTTGAGAAAACTGTGTCATGAAAAACTCTTGTCCTTTAGATCGTGGTTGAGTATTTTTACTAAGGAATATGTATCTCATTCAGATTAGGATTCCTTGGAACCCTTGATATGTTGAATGTAAATTAGTGAAATCTTGCATAAAGTTCAAAGGGGTTCACAACCCCAAAAGGTTGCGTAATCTCATTTGCTATGTCTCAATGTTTTTAATGTATATGTTAATATCTTACCCACCTTTTTATTTTATTCTTATCTTAGTTATTCCTTACTCTAAGTGTCCCTTACTTCTCGAGTTCTTTCCTTTTAAAACTTTTTTCATGCTAGGAACCAACAATATACTCTTAGAACCTATTCAAAACTTCCCTCCATTTATCCTCTTAACTCAACTTTGTCTTCTAAAGGATCTGACTAGTCATTTCTAGGTCTAACTCTTTCTTTGATAATATGTTTTAGTCCCATTTATAATCTCTTTTAGGTATTTCATTTTAGGATATCCTCATCTCAGTGCTTTTAGCGTTTATGTACTACCGACCATACCATGACTCCTAATTGTTAATGTTATCTTATTTGTGTTGTACTCAAGCTTTCATGGCCTCTAACTCAAATAGAACTCCCATAATTTAAAGTCACTCCAGCTGAGCATAACTTATTATTTTCAATTAAGAAGAATATTCATTCCAGACTTTTTCATGCATACCTTTTCAATAATTATAAGTCCTTTATTCTAAGGTTGACTAAAGTTGAACATCAACAATGGATAGTTAAGTAATTTTTATCAACCTTATCAATAGTGAAGTTGAGCATGGGAGCTTGGGGTTGCATCAAATAAAGTTACCCTATTTTAGTCAAGCATCAAAAGTATGAAAAAAATAGAACTAATCAGAGGAATAATAATTAATCTTGGAGGTTCAGCTAATATGCCATCAAATTTTCCAAAGTCATTATAAAAAACTAACATTATTTCTCTTCATACATTATGAAGTATCCTATATTCAAAACCTGATATATGTCAAATTATGATGCACAAGTATCTCTAAGTTTTTATTCAATTTCACTGCAAAAATCACTTAATAGGTTGACGAATATGGGCAATGAAAAGGAAATAGAAGGAAAGATTTCTAACCATGAGGCAGGATCATCTCAAAAATCCAGATGAATAAGTTGTCCAAATCAAGAGAAAACAAATGGGATAGAGTTGGTGACTCGAGCTTTTTATTTTATGATGGGTCTAGAAATCCACATTCCCATTTGAAGTTTACCTTGACAAGCTAGTGGTCATAGGGATGATGGTCTTAAGATGAAGCTTTTTGTCAGTTCACTTAAGGTATGGCATTGATGTGGTATAAAGAGAAGGATACAAGCAAGTGGGTCTCTTGGGAAAATTTGACAAGTAAATTTATTAGGAGGTTCATTAAATAAAGAGAAATTTCATAGCTAAAACTCGTGACAAGGTTGGTTTAGTTGAACGACAATTCAGGGATATGGGAAAGACGATCACCAATGAGGTATCAAGGACTTGAAAGGCCAATGTGAGCAAACTGAATCTATGAATATCATACATGAATCACCTCCAATCACTTTTGAAATGTTGAGGTCATATGGCATTCTGTAGAAAATGCTTATTGGTTATTATTGCCCTTCAAGCCCTTTCTCTGATTCAAAGAAGTGTTGTGCTTTCTATTATGGCATGCCTGGTCTTGATACTAATAAATGTCAATAATTGATGAGAGACATGGAGTAATTGATAAATAGTGGGAGGATAGTAAAGAAACCCCACCCTTAATTGACATGGTATCTTTCTACAAAAAATAATTCCAACAACAAATTACGCCCAAGCCTATTTTCCACAATCCTCCACAAAACCTCGTTATCAAATTGTTTGATACCCACCTATATCCATTTATCTAACATCAATATAAATTTAAGTTTTCTACAAAATCCACCAACAAATCAGTGATCTAAGCAATCCACCAAACCTCAAGTTAAGTTTAAGAAAAATCCACCAAGACAGTACCCTCCTTTGGTTGAACCCATAGCCCAACTTTATGAGATATTAATGGTTTATGGCTATATGACTCTCAAGAACTTGAAATATCTTAAAGCTTTACAGAATATATGGTTTTCTATTATGCTTTCATTGCCTATATAATTGAAACTATGTTCGACCCGATTCCCCTATAAGAGGGATATATAGACACTTATTTAATGAGTTTAATCTCATCATAATAAACTTTTCTTTCCCTCTGTTATACCATATGAAGTTTGATATGATATCAATTACAAAGAATCTTGTGAATAAAAAAATCTAATGTTCAACAAAAGTCAACCTTGTCCATTTCCCTAGCATCCTTATCTTCTTTACAACTAAAAATTAAAATTCGACATCATGTTCTATCATTATTGTTTGTTTCATGAATTAGAAGATCAAATGTATACACTTAGATCACTTATTAAGTCATATTCTTCATCCTAGAATGTATTTTATTTATATATTTATTATTCTTTGAACTTAGCTATGCTTGATTTATTTAGTTTGCCGAAAGGTTTTCTTGCATTTGAATACTAAATCATCTAAGAATCTACAATTTGACAAATATACCAAACTATATTAAACCTTTTTTAACACAAATTTTACTCCTTCCCCAGCATAAAATACTTTTTACCTATATGTCTTTATTAATTTTATTGGAACTTTTCAAAACATGGTATCACAAGAGATTCTTGACTTAGAAAAGAGACAAGATGAATTTCTACATTCCAAAGAAATTTATGACTTGAAGTATAAGAAACTCTGTCTACATCCAAGGGTTGAATTTCCTTCGGGATACAAAATTCCAAAATTCAATATATTTCATAGGCATGAAAACCCAATTACGCATCTTAAGAATTATTGTGATAGACTAATTGGCATATGATGCAATTAAGATCTTCTAATGAGATTGTTTATTCAAAGATTGTGAGGAATAACACCTGCTTAGTATGTCAAACAAGACTTTGAAAAGTGGTATACATGAGAAGACATGACTTAAGACTTTTTGAGATAGTACAAGTTCAATATTAAGGTTGATCTGATGATGCTCGACTTGCTTGAAGTAAAAAGAATGATAAATGAATCTTTTGAGGATTATACAACACGATCGAGATTGGAAGCTTCTAAGATACATCCTCTTATACCTGAAGAAGAGTTGGTTTAAGATTTTATTAGATTGCTAGATGATATTTACTACCAAAAGTTAAGCTACTCATGTATTCAAAGTTTTGACGCACTAATTCTAACTATAAAGAGATTAGAATATTCTATTCGAACAGGAAAAATTATTGATGTTTCCATAATATAAGCTATTTTCCAAGCACATAAAGCCTCACCTAAATAAGAAAAAGAATAAAATATACCAATTATCCTACCTTATTTCAATACCAAATTTGTCACCAACATGATCCTCAACGATAGACATACCTAATACCGTCCAATTCTCATCAATCAATGGAAATGAAATCTGTACTTTTAGAAAATTGAGTGACTTGGGGCGATCATAAATTTGTGTAACTTGGGGAGAGCATAAATTTGAGTGACTGGGGGCGAGCATAAATTGGTCCATGCTTTGAGTGACTTGGGGCGAGCATAAATTTTAGTGACTTGGGGCGAGCATAAATTTGATGCCTCATCAATCAAAGAATATCCAAAACCATCCTTTGGTCCATGCTTTGAGTGACTTAGGGTGAGCATAAATTTGATGCCCCATCTATATTTAATACTCAGGGGTTGATAAAATCAAGGCCATGTTCAGTAGAGCTCTAAATGGCAGACAAAATAAGAGTTGTTACAAAAGAAATCATTGAGGATGTTCTCATTAAGGTTGGTAAGTTCATTATTTGTACTCATTTTATAATTCTTAAATATGACGTAGATGATAGGGTACCGATCATTCGGGGATGTCTATTCTTGACAACTGGAGGAACGCTATTCTTGACAACTGGAGGAACGCTTAATATGTAAGAGAAGGCTCTCTTAAAATAAGACTGAATAATGAAGAGGTGTTATTCAAAATGTAAAAAGAACTCAATACACCCACACATTACAAAGATTTATGCGAGATAATATCTATGGAAGTAGATGAGTTTGTATGGATAGGTGCAGATATCCAATGCCTTCTTAGAACTCTCTCATAGAGTTGTCAAAAACAACAATTAAGCCCAAAGTTGAGAAACGTACAGAGGAGCCTGAAAGGCAAGTATAAAGAGAGTTGCAAACCTTGAGAGTAAGAACTCAAGAGGTCAAAAAAGAATAAGATGATGGATCCGAGTAGGAGAATAAGTATAAAAGAATATGGTTGAGAGTCATGATATAAGTCATGCCACGACAATAAATTAGGCCCTACTTGGGAGGCAACCCAAGTTAAGGTAGGTATTTTATTTTCTAATTTTTCTTTATATCACCTTTTTTGTTTTTTTTTTATTTGAGACATAGGTTGAAGAGAAGTCTGAGTGATGTAGATCTAATCTAAGAAGAATGGAAAAGATTGAGTGTGGGGTTCTCAAGACCTCTTTAATGATCAAGATGATACTATCTAGGCTTAGAAGTCTCTGGGAGTATTTCTATCCTTACTTCTGATTTATACTTTGGAAAAAAAATATGCTTTTAAGTGTAGGGTGAGGAATATTCCGATTGAATAGCGTGAAGTGGCGCTATAAGATTTTCATTTTTAGTTATTTTTTAGTTTTTTTGACTAATTTTTTAAAAAAATTACTTAAATATTTTATCTTTGTTTCTTTTCAATTTTTGTTGGCGAATGTCAATAGAAGAACACTTCACCCACCCCTTGTTTTTTCATTTTAATTCTTTTTTTAGAGGATGCCTAGTGAAACCAGTATCTCTTTTTCATTTTTAGAAATAAATTCAAAATCTTTATCAGGAATAAATGAGAGGCTCTTTCTAAGTTCTATGTATGATTACGTGATGCAAGTTGATTTTCAATATGAAAGTATGTGTAGTGCGTTGTATGACTAGTTTTAAGACACAAAGTCTCATTTATATGACTTTTGTGCGATGTTTTCTTAATTTTGGAAACATGTTATTCTTGGTTGAGAGTCTATAGGGATCCTACTTTATTTGAGCATATGTAATAAGAGAGTGAGGTTTTTTATTATATTCCTTGTTGCAATTAATGTCAAGAACTTTCCTAATGTGTTTGTGAAGATAAATAAAGAATGTTGTGTTTAGGAGATGACATAGGAATTTCATTGAATGCCATGTTTGGTACCTTTTTTATCTACCCTGATTGGATGATTTTAGTTAGCCCCGTTGATCCTTTTGTCTCTTCTTTGGTAGCCTCATATGTAGATTACCCCATTTATTTTAACTGGCCATAATTTAATCTAAAGCTCCTGGGTGCTTTAATTAAAAAATTAAGTTGTTAACGAGCAAAAAATTAAAGGATGTGAAAAGGTTGATTCAATAAAGCATGACAAACTTACAGAGTTGAGAAGATAGGGGGAACACAATCCAAGTATCCACCTATGACTCATTACAACTGAAGTTATTATAGCTACTTACTCGAGATCATTACATTAAAAGCCCTCATTTACTTTTCTTGTTCTGACCAGTAATTACAACGGCTGAGATACATGATTCCACGTGTTCCCTTAGGATTGACCCCAAACTCTATTGGATTACTATATTTTGACAAGGACCGTATCATCATCTGAGAGGAGGTATTGTTTGGACATCATCAAAATTTTGGCACCATTGCTGGGAAACACAATATTGATTTGTGATTTGAAGTTGTTGCAGTTTTTGAGTTTTTCTTTTTGTTTTTGTTCTTAGATGGGAATACGCCGATGTATGCCTATCACAAGAAGTAGATAAAATCCCTTACTCCCACTTAAAATAAATCCAGAGAGGATCCTAACAACACTTAGTAGGATGTAAGAGCATAAAATAGATGAACCTCCTGAAGGGGTTCATAATGTTGTACCTACCCCTCCTCCTGAAGGAGTATAGGATATTATTGATCAACAAATTCATGAGCTATTAGCTCAAAATGAAGCCAAGATGAGGGAAACGGAATAAGCTCATCGGGTAGCTAGGGAGGGAAAGCTAGCTAAGCAGATACATGTAGCAGACTGATGAGTAGCACTTGGTGGAAACTGAAATAGAGCTAGAGGTGCCCGTGTTCAAGTAATCGCAGCATATCAGTATGTGTAACCATCCCAGCATATCAGTATATGCAGTCATATATAGATGATGAAGAATACTTTGGATCTACTATGCCAGTAGAGACTGGATCCATAGTTTGTTATGTTTTAACCCTAGGCATCAAGTTTGACATCACGAGCACAATAATCCAACTCTTCAATGTAAAGGGTGTGTTTGTAGGTCTGCCTACAGATGATAAGAACTTGCACCTTGTAAATTTTTTCAGGATCTAAAGTTCATATACAATTCTAAGGGTGAATTAGTAAGCACTCAGACTGAGGTTGTTCCTATTCTCACTTATAGGAGAAGTATATTTACGATTAGAGAAACTTCCAAGAAGCTCTACCACTACATGGAATGAGTTGCACATGCAATTCATAAATAGGTTCTTTCCTCTATCCAGTATATTGCAGCTTAAGGATAAGATTTATAATTTCAAGTAGCTGCAATCAAAATCTATGTACGAGGCATGGTTCATGTTTAAGAAGAAGCTAAGTTTGGTGCCCAATCATCAATTTTTAGGGACGAGCTTCTTAGAGATACTCTACCGAGCATTAACTATCATCCCCAGAGCCATGGTAGACACTTTATCTGAGGGAGCTTTTATGAGATTATACTAGGAAGTAGATTCAGAGATGTTAGATTAGATCTCACTTACTAACTGAGGGTGTCAAACTCAGTAGGTTGAGAGGGGATGTAACACTAATGCTATTGTTCCTACTATGACCAAAAAGTAGTTGATGACATAGTAGAGCAAGAGATTGTGTTGCTAAGAACTGATCTTGGGGTACTATCAGAGCAGCTTGCAGTAGTGACTTTCGAGAAGGTAAACAAAGTAACAACACAGGGGTAAACTTAAAAAGCATATAATTCAGAACTAGAGGAGAAAACAAATTATCTGGATTGTCAGTTAGTGGGTTTCGAGCTCAAAGGCAAGGGAACCAAGGTAGGAACTACGATGATAGATACAGAAACCATAGGAAAGAGCGAGATGGTGACTCGAGAAAGAAGTATGACTATAGATAGAATGGATTTAGGTACATTCTACCTGGAAGATGAGATGCAAAATCCAAAATGGAAGAGATATTGACTAAGCTGGTGAAGTATCAGAAAAATCAAGAGATCAGCCTTAAGGAGATTAAGGCTGATATTTTAGGATTGACCCAAAAGGTCGAGTCACATGCCACTATTATCAAGCAGTTGGAGAACTAGTTTGAGCAGACGTTAGAAACTCTAAACTAGAGGTAGACAGATACCCTTCTAAGCAACATAATGCAAAATCTGAAAAATAATGGTCATGTACTTGCTATTACCACGAGCAATGGTATCCCTACTATGGATCCCCCATGACCTGCTGCAAAAGTTGATGATGATGAGATATTTAGTGTTGAGTCTGAGAAGGTAACAGGTGATAAAGGTAAAGCTGCTAAAGACAAAGGTAAGGATCCGATCATTAAGCCAAAAATCAGACAAATTTTGAGACCACCCCCACCTTTGCCTAAAATATTAAAGCATAAAAAAGAGAAAGGTAAGTTCAAACAATATACTAAGATATTTAAAGAACTGAGTTTGAAATACCTCTTTTTGAGGCATTGGAGAACATGCCTGGTTACACTACGTTCATGAAATAATTGGTCATATGGAAGAAATGAGCCACATTTGATAATGTTGATGGTGTTTACCATTGCAGTGTAGAGATAACTAGGTATTTGGTATAGAAAAAGGGTAATCCAAAAGCATTCACTATACCATGCACCATTGGGTTATCCTGATTTGCTAGAGCCTTGTATGACTTAGAGGCCAACATTAATTTGATATCGTCGGTCATATTCATGCAATTGGGATTGAACCCTCCGAAACCAATTTTATATAGCTGTTGATGGTTGACCGCACAGTGAAAAAGCCTATGGGAATCTCTTTTGATGTGATCAGGACAGTGGATAAATTCAACTTTTTGGCTGACTTTGTCATCCTAAAATATGAGGTTAACACTAACATGCCCATTATATTGGTGAGACCATTTATAACCATAGTTAAAGCTATGGTTGACATGGAGAAAGTTGATCTAAAATTCAGAGTAAATGGCAAGGAGGCAACATTCAACATCTAAAAGTCAATAAAGCAGTCAACTGACATGAGGGTAGTATCGATGATTGATTGTATTGATGACCCTAGAGGATTTTATTATGGGTATATTGATGAATTTTGAGTAGTCAAGATACCCATGTCATGCCGCGATGTTAAATTAAGCACTGCATATGAGGCAATTCATGGACTTATTGGTGAAGTTTGAGTAACTGGCATAGCCACGTCGTGTTGTGATGTTACATCAAACATTGAGTGAGAGGTAACCCACTATTGTTAGTGTTTATATTTTTGTTGTTTCTTTTTTCTAGGTTCTTAGCACTAGGACTTACCCGTAATATGTTAAAAAATTCTACATTCATCGATTTTCAAGTAATAGGGTTGTGTGAACAACCCATCATGGTCATAAGTCTCACTTGGTAAGTTGAAAAATAAGTTGAAAAGCTATAATTTTAAGGATGAAAAATTGAAAGTTATGGACTTTGGCATCTAATTTTACTTTTGGGACCTCAAACTTAGGTTACGCTACCATAAGTAGCTGAAAAAATATCAAATGCCAAGTTTGGTTTGCAGGAAAGTGTGCCAAAAATTTTTACCCAGCACATGTTTTCAACACCTACTAGTTGTAAGTGGCACCTAAACCCAAAGCCTGACCGTAGGTGATGGCCGCAGGTGAAAGCCGTGGGTTGATCTTTTGTTGGCCTAATTTTTAGTTTAAATTTAGGCTCGCCAACACCTATATATGACCTAAAATATCCCCACCTATTATTAAAAAACCGTAACCTTATTCCAACTCATTCAAATGCTCAAAATTTCACTTTTCTCTTTGAATTCAAACTTTCCCGTTATAACACAAACTAACCCAACACTTAAGTAAAGGCTAAATTGACACTTATTTAAGATACCAAATTTTCCCAAAATGCTAAAAACATATTTCAACTTTGGTTTATCTTGACTTCTTCACTATTCACTTCCGGATCTTCAGAAAAAAGGTAATTTTCTTTGCTCCTAATGGTTATATATTGATTTATTTATTTTTTAAACAAGTTGATATGTGCATTCTATTACGAAATATATAAAATCTATCATGCTTGTATGTAGGATCCCTTAAGTAGCCTAAAATCTAAATGTATGGCCTTGTTTTGAAGTAAAATCTAAAGTTAGGCCCCAACCAGAAGTTGAAGTTGAATAAATAGAAGTAATACCACTAGTTGAGCATGTTTGTTTACTTTGAAGTTGTGATTTATGATAGGTGTGTGCACATTGGAGCTGTTGATTTCAAATCAGTTATAGGCGTGTGAAAATTGAGTAAAAATTAAGAACTTTTTGAATTTTGAGTGTTTCTTCTACTTTTGTTATCCCTTACTTTTGTTAGAAACTAACATCTAGTTTTTCAGTTACATATGGCACCTAAATCTATGAAGAAGACAAAGGCTAGTACTTTGAGGAGATGGGCAGAGTCTCTCAAGCCTAGTAGCTCAGTGGAGAATTACGCAAGAAAGCAAAGTAGAGACACTGCCTTTGTGGTGATATGCAGGGTTACGAGAAAACAGACTTACCATTATGCTCTAAAAGTTAAAGCCCTACCAAGGATGAAGTCATATAGAATGTCACCTCCACACACTCCTCTTCCTAATAGTGATGATAATGATAAAGACATATTTTGAGTCTACTCTATAGGTTATAGCTCAGGGCTCCCAGTCTAAAGAGAGGTCCAAGGATTCATTTGAGGAGGTTAAGTAGGAGGAACCATTAGTGGTGCCCAAGTCTGAGGAGGGTACCACTACTCATGTATAATAGATAGATGTACACTAGTCTGGGGAGGTAAAGAGATGGCTTACCCACGATGTGTTAGCAAAGAAAGGACAAAGTCTCGCTCCCAGACATACCTCAGATGCACCTCCTGGGGAGAGATATTTGAGGTAGTATATTGAAGGGATATAGGAGATATATACTATTGATAGTCATATCTAGGAGGCAAGTAGTCCTACTAGGTATATTTATAAGGAGCATCGGATTGACCTATCTGGGTTGGATCAAGCACTACAGTTGTGGGCAACATTTGATAGATATTAGCTAGAGTGGATGACTTAGTCAATCGATTCTTACAGCCTAGCTATGGTATGAGAATTGTATGCATCCTACACAACTACTATAGTCTTTCCTATTCAAAAATATCTAGGCCTGGTGAGATTTGCAAAGCAGCCATAACTTGATCATACACTGGTTAGAGAGGTTAGAGTTTATATTTTGACAAATATTATCTGTAGAGTTATCTTCAACTAAGTTTTTACTCTTGTATATATATCTAAGTGTGACCACAAATTGAGGGTCACACGTGATCCATATATCATGTAGGAGGCTGAGAACAGATAAGAGAGAGTTGATATGACTAGGTGGATAGCCCATTATATTTCATATTTGGGTGATGCAACCCTATGGATTGAGGGGCATGTTATGATCAAGAAAAGCCTATAGACATATGAGCCCAAGTTCTGGTGGTTGCAAATTAGATACCGACTGATACCCATTGGTTCCTTGTATGATGGCCAGATATGCTATTGATTTTGCTACCATCCTCAGGTATGAGTTACATGACAGAACCTTTAGGGAGTTAACTAATCTATCATTTCCTTGAAAGATTTAAAGGATGTGTGATGAGGCCGGTATGCTAGATATAATGGGTGTAGACAAGAGGGTGCTTACAAAAAAGACTGTACAGACTAGGACTATGAAGGATCTGGAATGTCTAGGCCCTTTAAGGAGTTTGAAAGGGTAGGCAGAAGTACCATGCACCAGACTGAGATACAAAAACATTCCATATAGCCTGATAAGGCTTATTAATATGATATGGGTATTAGTATTGATATGGAGATAGAGGATTAGAAAGAGGCTCCAAACTCTAGTACATAGGACGAGGGGACACCAATTACTTTTTCTTCAGCCCCACATTTGACCTTAGAGCGGTTGGTATATCTTCAGAGTTTACTTTCCCATCCACTATAGCTCCTACTACAGATATGATCACTATATCTAGTGAGCTTTTATAGAGCTTAATAGACAGCCAAGGGGCCACTGATGCTCTGTTGAGATATCATTGAGATCGATACTACTACTCTCTATGAGGAAAAGAGATTAGGGGTTAGGACTATATTGGAGAAGGCAAAGAATCGATGGGAAGACGCAGAAAGAGTTGCACTTTCCGAGCTATGGGCTAATTTCTAGACATGGCTTTATAATTTTGAGAGATGGGTTATAGCCTAATTCATAGAGATAGATACACCAGATCTAGCCTAAATTTGAGAAGAGTTTGATAGGATCATTGGTATGCTCTTTCATAAAGAGTTGTGTAGCCACTACTCGCTTAGTTATACCTCCGATGGTATAGATATCACCTTAGTATGCTCCAAAGTGGTTTGAGTTCTTTATGGAGGATGGTGAGAAGGTCCCAGTAGTTGGGTATAAGAGAGGTCACATAGATGATTTGATGGATCCTAAATTTCCATATGACCAGGCCATTAAAAAGGCCAAGTATGATTCATTTGAGACTGCATTCGTCGATAGGAATAGTAGCAGTAGGTACATCATCGAGTAGTTCACTGCCACCAGCACTTCCTTTACCAACTGATGTGCCTTATCTGAGGATGCCCATGATTCATAGCCTAGTACGTCCTAGGTATGTTCTTACTTCTCTCTATTTTGTGTTAGCGCATTGAGAATAGTGTACAGATTTTAGTTGGGAATGGGCATACCATGCTGCCGCAGGTTTTTATTGCATTTCTTTTTTTCTTATCAATCATGGTATGATTGTAGTACCGACATGTCTAGGATAATATTTTATCATATTTTGTTTTGTTTTTATGTAATTTGGAGATTTTTACGTATTTAGGGCAGTAGCCATGTTTTAATTGATTTTTCATACCCCTCCAAAATTTTTGTTTCAGAACTATGTGAATGTATATCTATGTGAACATTTTGGATCTTGTTATGGCATTAGAATTAGGGACATGTCAATCACTTGCAAACACTTGCAAGAACTGGATAGGTAGTAGTCAGTAATATTGACTCTTTGTTATGTGTGTGTGAGATACTATCTAGTTCCCTTTGTGTGTTGAATTAAAAACTTATCTGGTTAGTCTAGCCTAGGATAAAGGATATTCATTTAGGAAAGGATCATAAATTATTTTGATTTTTTGTCCACTTTTACCCTTAATGACCTTCCATGCATGAATTATATCCCTTAATCCCTATTTTGAGCCTTATAAGCCTATTTTTCTTGTTTCACCATTCATCTACCCATTTATATTACAATGAACATATTTTTTCCCTGGTCCTCCTTAGACATTATATACCTCAACTTCAGGCAAAACACCTTAGTTGAGGGTGGATATCATAGGGATGCATAGTGTAAAGTAGGTATAAAGAAGGGTAAATATGAGAAAAAAAGTTAGTAGGGCTGGGTGTGGTAGAAAAAGAAAAGGAAAATTGTGAAAATAAGAGAAAAAAATAATAAAAGACGACATCCAACCTGAATGTACAATAAAGAATAAAAAATGAGAAATAAATGTGGAATAAAAAAAAAATTAACTAGTAAGTGAGACCCCAAGGTTAGTATAGTGCCAAGGATTCTTAGTCACTTGATATGTCCATATGTACCATACCAGCCCCCAAGCCTACATTACAAGTCGAGAAGTCCTATAGTGATCCTAACTTGACTATCCGAATGCTAAGGTAAAGGAAGTAAAGGAAAGCCTATCGTATTTGGCATGCATTGATTGGAACATCTCTTCTGAGTGTGAGTATCTCTTGAATGTCCCTGCATTGATATGAATTATTTTATATGAGTGAGTGGGACATCTTTCTTGTGAGGGCACTTGAGTCATATTGCTACCTGTTTGCTTGTTTTGGGTAGTTAACTTGAATATATGTATGGTTGTATATTGCTAAATAATTTTCATACCTTGATTCCATTGTGTCACATTGTTGTGTGTCATGTTCATACATAGTTGGTTTTGAAAAATAATGTAGAAGGGGTGTTGTGTTCTGAGCTTTAAGTGTTGACTGACTGTCTTGAATAGCATAAATTCTCCTAGTTAAGTGTAAATTTTGTTTTGGGTATGTTTTGTTTCCTGAGGGAAACCAAACACTCTAACTTGAGGGTGTTGATGTGCTATAGAAATATAACACTTTCAATGCTTAAAATGAGGAAAATATGCAAGATTCTGAGGTTATTTTGTTAGATATGATGCATTTTGGGTATGTTTTGCAATAAATTAAATTTTGGATGATAAGTTTGTGAAAAGG
>NC_061120.1:107715264-107725210 GCF_002878395.1 Capsicum annuum | reverse complement strand
AAAAGGGTGAAAAAAGTGTTTTGGATACTTTTGGAGCAGTTATGGATATTCAGGACACTTTCAAGCTTGATCATGATCAAAGCATGTTCGATAATCAAAGAAGAGCTGAATAGATGACTCCCGATACTCATTAAGTCAATCTATAAACCGCAAGTAGGACTTATGGACCTTAAGTAGGAAAAACAAGTTGCAGAAGTCCAAAATCCCAAGAGATGTACTTGCAGGATCTTTTTATCCGCAACATCTTCCCTGTACCTACGCCTAGGGTTAGGACCGCAGGTACTACTTGCCCTAGGTTCAGAGTATAAAAGACCACATGTGGTCACCAACCCTATTTTTTCCTATTTTATTTGGGCTTTGGTCTTAGGGTTTTCTCATGTACTACAAATACCTTTAATGTGTTTTTAGTAGGAGTTACACACTGTTGATACTCACACACATATGTTGATTCCGAGATCCAATTTTGATCTTGGGATTCTTTTATATTGTCTTCAGTTGATTAATTCAATTACGATTGTAATTCTTATTACTTGTTTTCATTATGATTTCATCTATGATATCGATTATGAATATTATTGATTTCTTCGCAAGCATGAGCATCTAAAACCCATAGCTAGGAGGGTTGTGTAAACCCTGACAGATTGACAAAGTAGGGGAATTGCTTTTGCTATTCTGGACTGCTATCCATGCATTCATTACTTTTTTTCATTATAATAGTTTTCTTAATGGGTACACACATTAGGATCCCGCCTATATTATTTCCACTTACTCCAAAAGAGGAGTAGTGACTAGGAAAAGATAAAGACAATAGTAATTTGGAGTTTAATTGAGGATTCACTCGTCTAAGATATATTTAAGTAAGATGGTTATCTTTCATCTAATAACTAGAGACTCAAAAAATAATAGTTAATTGGGATCAAAATAAGGGTTAGTAAGGCGACATCTTGATGTGCTATAGAAATATAGCACTTTCAAATTTAAAACTATGAGAATATGCATGTACTTAAGTCTATGTTGTTTGATTTGAGGTGTTTTTGGAGTTTTTTTGCAGGAAGTAAGATTTTTGATTCTAAATTTGAGAAAAAAGATAAAAAGTAATGTGTTTGGCCAACTACTTGATCATTATTGGGTATTTTGGACACTTTCCGACTTATACATGACCAAAGAATGTGAATGAAGTTGAAGATTTGAAGCTTAGTTGCAAGTGCCAGAGTTGAAGATCCCGAGAGTTGACACTGCTTTAGTGATTAGGCTATACATTGTCACCCCACTATTGGATTGAGGCAAAATTTGTATCGTTGGAAAGCTAATTCAATTATATATCTAATGATGGGGACTTTTACACTTTCTAAGTCAACTTAATGAGTACAACTAGAACATACGATCTGTATATAGGTGAAGAAAGTATCGGAGGTTGAAATCATGAGAGACATACGATTTGTATATAGGTGAAGAAAGTAGCAGAGGTTGAAAACATGAGAGGTAGGCTGCAGACTTATACTTATAGTCTATACCTATGTCTAGGGTTAGGACTACAGGTATACCTATGCCTAAGGCTAGAGAGTGGGTACAGACTACATGTGGCTGCCGATAGTAATTTTCCTTAATTATTTCAAAATTATTTCCTTGCATTTCCATGTATCCCAATTACACTCTTATGATGTTTTTAAGTAATATATGTACGGGTAATTAGGTTTTCCTATTTTAGTTAGGATTTGAACTCTAGGGTTTCTTGTAACCTATAAATACCCTTTAGTCTTTGTTTAGTTTATCAATTAATGTTATTCAGAAATGAACATTCACATATTGATTGGTTGAGAAGGAGGCGCCTTTAGGGCCAAGTTTACAAATATCTTATTATTCTTGGATTATTATTCAATTTAATAATTTGTAATTTCTTCTCTTATTATTGTGAGATTTATTTTGTAATTTTGTCTTTGGATTCCATGATTGATCTCATAACTATGAACGGCTAATTCCCTTTGCTAGGGTCATGGGAACCCTAGCGGATTAACAAAGTAGAAGAAGTGCCAAGTCATTCTAGATTAAGATTATATCATATATTGGGTTTTCTTTACTTTGATTGCTTTCTTAGTGGTGGCCAACATTAAGATCCCACCTAGATTATTTCTACTTACTCCAAAAAAGTAGTGACTAGGAAAAATAGCTCACAATAGTAACTTGAAGATTAACGGTCGATCCATGCTTCTAAGTTAGATCATTAACTATCATATAATAACTAGAGAACCAAAATGTAATGGTTAACCGTGACCCAGGATAAGGGTTATTAAGGCGACATCCTGAGACTTAAAAGGTAAAGGGTGAAATCCATTTGCTTGTCTAAAAAATTGTTGATGGTACATAACTTTTTAGATTCTGAATGCAAGGTATTGGAATAGTTCAACAGTGCATGATAAGTCTACTGAGTTGAGAAGCCAGGGGGAACATAAGCGTAGTGTTCATCTTTGATTTTTTACAACCAAGGGTAACCTATTGTTTTTTCTGTTTTTTCTATTTTAGCAAATCCCCCCTCTTACTTTCATGCATTTCTTGGTGATTTCAATAAGTTTTAGATAGGCTTCTAGCCTATTACTAGTGGGATAGACCCTAATATTTGTTGGGTTACTATATTTTATAGCAACCACTTCATCCTTTAATTAGAGATGTATTTTGGGTGCTATCAAATTTTAGCACCGTTGTTGGGAATACGGTCTCGAAATTCTTTATTGAAATTATTGGAGTTATTGGGTTTTATTTTCTTTTCTTTTGTTTGTTTTATTTCCTACTCTTCTGGAGATGAAATCTTGGCCAGAAAAAGTGTGGAGTGATGGTGACTACTTGCTTATTGATCCTTTTTCTTTTGATATGGTGCATTATTGTAGGAGTGTGGCAAATATAGTATGTGAGCTCAAGGATAGCCTATTGGAAACAGTAACACATCTTTTCAACAATAATCATAAGCCTATTCAAGAGGTTGATAGGTTTGTCTTGGATATCTACCACTTATAAGTAGAGTTCGATGCAAAAGCTATTGCGTGTAATGCCTAACAACTTTGTTATGGGTGGTGTGAGACTGGAAGAATTCTGAAAAGCCAAATTGAGGAGCTAAAATTGGAGGAAACGAAAATTACTCATACTCTTGTGGATAATGTCACGCTTAAGGAGAGTATACAAGAGATATATAAGGATGTAAAGAAGGGTGCTATTCCTGAGTTGGGGTATATTGGACCTCATTCAAAGCATTTCTCCATATTTTTTTGATAGTCAGATCTTGGTCGAGCAATTTAAGCCTGAATAAAAATGCAAGGAGGAGGAACCATATATCTATATTCTCGAATTTGTTAAGCTAGAATCAAAGAACTACATTCCTCACTTAAAGGCCAAGAAGTACGACATTCCATATCTAATTCTTGGGTCATTTATCTTTGTACCTCCACCCCATGAATATAATGGGAAATCAAAAAAACTATTAGGAGGCAGTTTATAAGTTCAAAGTGGAAAGAGAAAACTAGATGCCAACTATTGGGCTACCTTGATGAAGTCTAAGTAATCAAGGTACCCATAGTCTTGTTGGGAATGTCTGAGTACCCAACCATGTCTCTTTATGTCGTGACATAAAATCAAGTACTGCTTGGGAGGCAACCCAAGGTATTTTTTTATTTGTATTCATATTTATGTGATTGACGTCAGATATCTGTAACTATAGTGCAATAGGTATGTTCGTAACTCTCTTGTTTTATAAAGGTTTGATGCATTAGGGACAATGTATGATTTTAAGTTAGGGTGAGGCTGCCAATGGGTTTGAGGTCCTCTTGGGATTTTTGTTGTCATGTGTCTTTTCCCCGAAGTCTTATTCCTAGTAGAGAAGGCATATTTAGGCATATTGTGTTTTGTTTCATGATGTATTGTGATTAACTAGAACAAAACCATGTTTTTAGGGCAGTTAACATATTTTGACATAAATGATAATACCTCTTCAATTGTCTACTTTTGAATTGTGTAATATGTATATATATATGTGACTATTGTGGATCTTGTTATGGCATTAGAATTACGGAAATGATAATCATTTGCTAACAATATCATGAACTGGGTAGGTAGTAGTTGGTAATATTGACTCTATGCCATGTGTGTGAGAGATTCTACCTAGCTCCATTTGTGTGTTGAATTCAAAACTTTCCTGGTTAGTCTTGCCTTGGTTGAAAGATAGTCGGTTAGAAAAGGATCATATGATGTTTTTTAGTTTATTCCACTTTTAGCTTATATGACCTTACATGGGTAAACTATATCCCTTGATCCCTATTTTGAACCTTGTATCATATTTTCTTATTTCACCATTCAACTTTTCTTTTATAGTATAATGAACCTATTTTGGCCCTGGTCCTCCTTGGACATTGAGTACCTCAACTCAGGCAAAATGCCTAAGTTGAGAGTGACTATCATAGGGGTGCGTAATGTATAATAGGTATGAAGAAGGGTAAAATAAGAGAAAAGAAAAGTAGGTCTGGGTGTGGTAAAAAAAATAAAATAAAGAGAAAAAAAGAAAAATTGGGAAAATTGTTTAAAAAAAATAAATAAAGAAACCACATCCAGCTTGAATGTGCAATAAAATAATAAAAGGGAGAACTAGGGGTGGAAATAAAGTGAAAATGGATTAAAGTGTAGACCCTAAAGTTAGTGTAGTGCCAAGGAGTCTTAGTCACTTGATATATCCATATGTACCATACCAGCCCCCCATGCCTACATTACAAGCCGAATAAAATCCTATAGTGATCCTAACTTGACTATCTGAAAGCTAATGTAAAGAAAATAAGGGCAAGCCTATGGTATTTGACATGAATTTATTGAAACTTCTCTTTGATTGTGGGTGTCTGTTGTCCACCCCTGCACTGACATGCATTATTCATACGAGTGTGTGGGACCTCTTTGTTATAAGGGCACATAGGTTGTATTCCTAGTTGCTTACTTTTTTGGGTAGCGTACTTGTATATGTGCATGGTTTTTTGTTGATAATTCAATGCCACAGCTTGATTCCTTTGTGTCTTGTTATGCTTCATTAATACATACTGTTAATTTTAAAGTGATTATTGTTGGAGAGGGTAATGATCTTGAGTTTAAATTTGATGATTGACTGTCATAGGTGTCTTAGGTTTTTCTTTGTTAAGCATCGATTTATTATTTTGTTATGTTTTGTTACTTAAGGAAATGCAATATTCTAAGTTGGGGGTGTTGATGTGCTTTAGAAATATAGCACTTTTGATTCTTAAAACTATGAGAATATGCATGTACTTTAGGCTATTTTTTTGGATTTAAGGTGTTTTTGGAATGATTTCCAGGAAACTAGGTTTTTGATGCTAAATTTGAGTAAAAGATGAAAAGTTATGTTTTGACCACTTACTTGATCATTAGTGGGTATTCTTGACACTTTAAGGATTATACATTACCAAAGCATGTGATTAAAGTTGAAGATTTGAAACTTGGTTGCAATTGCTAGAGTTGAAGATCTCGAGAGTTGACATTGCTTTAGTAATTTGTCCATGACCTTTAACCCCGATATTGAATTGAGGATAAATTGATATTGTTGGAAAGTTAACTTAATTAGTATCTGATGGTGGGGAACTTTACATTGCTAAGTTAACTTGTGGACCGCAAGTATCATATATGGTCCACATGTAGGTGAAGCAAGTGCTATAGGTTGAAATCCTGAGAGCTAGGTTGTAAGACTTGTACCTGCAGTCTGTACTTGCACACAGGGTCAATCTATCCCAATTACACTCTTATGATGTTTGTAAGTCACATTGTGTATGGTTATCTAACTTTTCCTATTTTAATTAGGATTGGAACTCTAGGGTTTCTTGTAACCTATGTATACACTTACGGCTTTGTTTAGTTTATCAATTCAAACTATTTAGAAATATACATTCAAATATTTATTAGTTGAGAAGGAGGCCACTTTGGGGCCAAGTTCACAAACATCTTATTGTTCATGGTTTATTATTCAATTTAAGACTTTGGGATTTCTTCTCTTATTATTGTGAGATGATTTTGTAATTTTGTATTTGGATTCCATGATTGATATCATAACTATGAGAGGCTAATTCCGTTAGCCAGGTTTATGGGAACCCTGGCAGATTAACAAAGTAGAGGAAGTTCCAAGTCATTCTAGATAAGGATTTTATCATGTATTAGGTTTTCTTCACTATGATTGCTTTCTTAGCGGTGGCAATATTAAGATCCCACCTAGATTAATGCTACTTACTCTAAAAGATGAGTAGTGACTAGGAAAAGAAGATTATAAGAGCAATTTGAAGATTAATGGTCGATCCACACTACTAGGTATTATCTAAGGATGATTTTTAACTATCATCTAATAACTACAGACCCAAAAGGTAATAGTTAACTAGGATCCAACATAAAGGTTAGTAAGGCGACATCCTGAGACTCAAATGGTAAAGGGTGAAATCCATTTGCTATCCAAAAGACTGTTGATGGTACATCACTTATAAAATTCTGCATGCAAGGTATTAAAATAGTTTGACAGTGCACGATAAGTTAACTTAGTTGAGAATCCAGGGGAACATAAGCCTAGTGTTCGTCTTAGATTATTTACTACCAAGAGCAACAAATTCTTTTCTTTTTTCTTTATTGATATTATGTTTCACTATCTTTATTGATAGTGAAACATAATATCCAGGGGAACATAAGCCTAGTGTTCGTCTTAAATAATATCAATTTTCGATGAGGTGCATATTTCTTTTGTCTTCACAAGAGTCCAAATAAATCTCGAGGGTCCATTTGGGACTTGAACACTTTACTTATCTACTGAAGCAGCTCGTTTTCTAGTACAGTCATATAAAAGGTGTTTGGCTTGCTTAAGCGAAAGTCTATAACTTTAAGTGCCTCTCGCTTAAGTGAAGCCTATCTTGATTAGGCAAGGTCACTTATGTGAACCATCCTCTACTTTGGTGGAAGTTTGCTTGTCTAGTGGTTTCTTCTTAAAAAGAGGTTACTGGTTATATACTCCTCTTTCTCCAAATGTTTAGCCATTTTATGCTAAGTTTTTGGGATATTAGGTAATAAAGATGTAGGAAGATTGTTCACAAGGTAAGATCCTTTTCTTTATAATTGCGATCTATCATATTTCTAATGTCTATTTCATCTTTTATCTGCTATTCGATTGGAAAATTCTTAGTTTTCTTTTTCGATCAATTAAGCTATTTGGATTAAATGAGGTTTGAATTTGGTTTTCTTTTCACAATATTAGGGCATCAGTTTCTTACCCTTTTGGGAAGATAATTGTCAATTTAATTTTTTTTTCACTAATGGCTCCCGAGGGTCCATCTTTGACCCAAATTTTTACATAGATTTTGTAATAATAGTATGGGGCTTGTTTTAATCGTATTGATGAATAGAATATGACTGTAACTGCAAAGTGGCTTTCCGAGGTTGAGTTGAGGGGACGAGTAGCTTATGGATGGTTTGAGGCTGTTGGTCAGCTTTGAGGTAATTTCTGGTTATGTATACTTATATTATCATTGTTTTATTTTGGTGTATACTACTGATAGTATCCATACACTCACATGAAAACATGCATTCATCATGATGTGATCCCAAGGAAAAATTTTGCATTCATCATGATGTGATCCCAAGGAAAAATTTTGACTTTGACTTTCAATAGAAAATAAGGAAACCATACCACTCTTACTAATGATTGACAATATTTTTTAAGACTACAACATACAACTTATACTAATATTTTTTGGAAATTTCTAAAGGATTTGTAACTAATTTAATCACTGGTTTCATTTTCCATTTCCAAAGAATTTGTCCTAGCTTTCAGTTTCTAACTTTGACTGTGGCACATAATTTGTATAGGTTTATCTACATATTGGTTTTCAAAAGTGGAATGGATCATGCTATCCCCAGTTTGATTTAGGGAATGTATTATACTCATGCTTACTTCTACTTTGATTTTAGAAGGGATTTATTATTGATTGTCATATAGAAGTCCTGGTTCAGGACTGAGTAGCATATATAAATATCTCAAATCTCTCATAGGACCTTCCTTTAGTAGCGAGATATTAGTGGAGGGGTATTCACTATGGGTCCTGCCTTTACGAGCCTGAGGGATAGAGGAAGAGTACACACTATGGTTGGACATGGCATTCATCTTATATTTAATTATTGATTCCGTTGAACTCATCTATTCATATGCATTGCTCATCACTAGTATGTTTGTTGTTTTTATATGTCGTGCTTATAGGGGCTGGTTGGGTTATGTTTTTTATTTGTACCTATCATGCTTAAAGGGGAAAGTTATGTTATTGTCTATTTTTTGTACCTTTTGGGATTACGGAGGCTTGATTATCTTATGATTTATTTTTACTGCATAAATTGTGATAGGAATATTACTGACGTTCTTCTCACTTTCTAGGTATGCCTTGTGGTATCTTCTTATAGCATTCCATTATTTAGCATTATATTATCATATTTTTCTCCTAGTTGGAATGATACTTTATGTATATGTCACGACCCAAACCAAGGCCTAGTCCTGGCTGGTATCTCAAGCCCACTGTGAACCGGAGACTGCCTCCCAAGTCAAACATCTATAACACATCGATCGAATAAAACGGAAGCCAACCAAACATAATGATGAAATTAATAGATAATTAAAATGAAAAGTAAGAGTCAAAACAACAACCAACCCACGCTTGTCCACAAAACCCTCTAAAAACTAGAATACAAAATCAGGTTGGGACATTCCCTAACCATGACAAAAGAGAGTTCACAATTCCCAAAATCTAAAAAGAAATCTAATGAAATGGCAAGGCATTCCAAAAGATGGAGGCTCACTACTTCACACAACTCGACCCATGCACCATACCATCAACGTTGCATAGGAGTGACATAAAAAGCCCTAGGACCATACATCATGAAACGATGCAGCATCTAGGGATGATTGGTTGGATAAACACTGGCATGTAACTAAAGGAAAGTGATATGTAATGCCATTACCAAAACCAGTCAAAACCACATGTACACCCATTCATATATACATATATAGGATGTCGGCATCAAGGCAAGGGTCATAAACATGTGAATATAAAATATTAACCTAGAATATGTAGCTCTATCCTTCTTAAGGCCACCCACGGGCTATATGGGTTCAGCTCCCCTTGCTAAAAGGGCCCCAGCGCGTGTTAACCACACAAACTAAGAAAATCTGAGGGAGAGATAGAGAAACCAAGGCTTTATGAATCCTAGAAATATAATATGTGGACTAAGTACACAGTCATATAGATTCCCACGCCATCAAACGTTGTTTCTAATATTGGTCACCCCGAGATCTCTACTTTCACGGTGAGCTACACAACTCTTTTTAAGACTAAAGTAAAAGAGTTTACATATAATACCAACCATTAATATACGAGTATTGTATTAAGGCATTTACCAATTGGTATCGCCATACCAATTATGCTTGTAAGCTTATATAAGCACGCCAAACCAATCCATGTAATCATTACACTCCCAAGTTGCCAATACCCGTACCAGGGTCAGGCCATGATGGGTATATCAAGTCCATCGAGGGATGGAGACCACCCGATTAACCTATTCAATGAGAATATAATATAATTTAACAGCGGAATCCCAACCTTAAGCAAGATATGATAAGGAAATTCAAAGAGTCTATGAAAGATTAATATCTAATAACCTCAAAATAATAACCAATACCAATAACAAACCATAAAACCCATGCCCACAGTAATGCCTAACAAAGCCTTTAACAAAGCCAAAGATAGTCTGGTCGGGACATACCCCCAACCCTAGCAAAAATAAATCCAAAAAAAATACCAAACATAAGGAAACCCATAGCATGAAATGGGGTCTTCCAAAGTATGAAATCTTACCACTTTAGTATGACTCAGGAGTTGCGCCACGATTACCT
>NC_061120.1:107547961-107712264 GCF_002878395.1 Capsicum annuum | reverse complement strand
AAATCTTACCACTTTAGTATGACTCAGGAGTTGCGCCACGATTACCTAGTCATTGTGCAGGAGGAATAAAAGTATGGATAGTTCATGCATTGCGTGGGGATACAACATCTAAAGACGTTTATCGGTTGGAGAACTACCATGTAAATCAGGGATAAAGGGTAAAGTAATGCCATGATCCATAATATCGAAACCATTTAAAATCTAGTACACAACACCGTATGCAATACACACACACACATATATATATCGCATGCCAAAAAATGGAACAATCTTAACATAAACATTAAAATATTAACCTAGACTGTGTAGCTTGACCGTCCTAAACTAACACCCATGGGCTAAATGGGTTCAGCTCCACTTGATGAAAGGGCCTAGGTGCATGTTAGCCGCATGAACCAGAGAAAACATGAAGGAAATCTAGATCTATCAAGAAAAGTAGCCATCCCAAAATATATCAAGTGTGACTTATGAACAAGGTCATCAAGACCAACCCTCATGTCGGCAAACGTGAGTTTCCAATATTTGTCTCCACAAGACATCCACTTTCATGGCTTTGATACACAACCCCGTTAAATCCCATATTAAAACATTTAACACATAACACAACAATTATATTAAGGAGTTAACCATTTATGCATCATTACGTGGTATCATCATACCGACTATAATTTGTAAGCAATGTCGTTACCCAACCATTTGGGATACCCCGTACCCCAAGCTGTATTATTATAAATCCACTTGGGGGATTCTATTATACTCCATAAGGTTTTCAAAACCATCCTCAACCATTTTACCATTTATGCAATGCATTAGTTTTAAAAAGAAAAGCCAAACCAAATGATAATTCATGTTCCCAAACCAATTATGCAAGTGGGTCAGGGTTATTATAAATTTTCATACCAAAACCAATTATTTAGGGAATCCATTGTACCCCTAAATTCATTCACCACTCCCATGCACCCCAATGAGTGCACAACTCCATAATTTATGCATAATAAATCTGTAGAAACCATGAAAAAACATTCACACAATTTATATCCAAAACCCTCAACCCATAATTGAAAACTCAAAACTATGAATAATAAATCTATTTCATGCCATTAATAAAATACAAATATAGGGAAAGAGGTGCATTCCTTAAACACACAAGAATTGGAAAGTGATTTGGAACTTGAAATAGAACAGATGAATGTAAGAGAAAATCCTTAGCCCTCTTAGGTTTTTAAGTTTGGCAGTGGAGTAATAGTATTGGTATTGTGAAAACTGATAGAAATAAGTTGGTATAGTATTAAAGATCGTTCATAGGTGAAAACACCACATACCCCTCATCCCATGTAATTAAAAAAAAATTACACTAATTTTTACAAAGGTCCATCGCACGAACATTATTGCAGAGGCTAACTTTCGTGCCACGAGACCTAATACAAAGACTATTATCCATGTCACAGACCCTACCAAGGAGGATATCCTCTGTTACACAGGGATATCATGAAGGATCACTACCTCCGGGGTCAAAACCAGCCCAAACCCCACCCGAAAATGCCGAAACTACTCAAGGACACCTCTTTAAGACACCTAAGTACAATTTGAGTCAAAAATCAATATTTCAAACTCGGGAAGGATAAAATAAAAATGCTCAAAATATTTAAGGGTGTTACATTATCTGTCCCCCCAGGATCATTCCTCCCCGAATGATGAGCTAGGATACTTTTTGCACAAGAATAGAATTATCACACCAAAATCAAATGATAAACGCTGATAATAACAAGAAAGATAAAATGCATACCTTAAGCTCCTTCGCCCAACACATGGACAAGAATGGGCACTTAGCTTTCATATCTTCTTCCATTACCAAGTGGCTTCTTCCAACATATGGTTTCTCCAAAGGACCTTTAATAAAGCTACATCTTTAGTACTCAACTTACTAACTTGTCAATCCAAGATCTCCACTGGCACTTCCTCATATGATAGGGATCCGAAAATACTGAAACTCTCAATAGGTACCACCAAGGATGGATCACCCACATAATTATTCAACATAAACACATGAAACATATCATGAATAGAACCCAAAATTACATGTAATTTTAGCTCATAGGCAACAATTCCTATTTTCTTCAAAATCAAATAGAGGCCAGTGTAATGGGGACTGGGCTTTCTCTTCTTTCTAAATTACATCACTCCCTATATAGGAAACACCTTTAAGAACACATAATCACTCTCATTGAAATCTAACTCTCTTTGCCTCATATTTGTATAGGACTTTTGGCAACTTTGGTAGGTCTTAGGCATATCACGAATTACCTTCACCTTTTTCATAGCTTGATGAACTAAATAAGGACCAAACAAATTTGCCTCACAAACTTTAAACCATTCAATAAGAGATCTATACTTTCTACCATGCAACACCTAAAATGGTGCCATAACAATAATGGAAGTGACTCCAAAGTATTCTTCATCCAAAATTTATATAATATTTTTCTCTCCAAAAATAGGGGCTAGGACCCTAGAACAATGTCTCAAGATTGTGGAAGATTAAATATGATGAATGATTAGGGTTTGAGAATTCCTTTTTGTCAAATTTGGGATCAGCCACGTGCATTTATATTTCTGACTTGGGCTGCATTTTTTTGCTAGGCCGCGATCACATAGACTTGGTCACGACCGCACTAGGTTGACCTTATTTACTGACTGCAACCGCGGTAATTGAGTCCATGTCTGCTCCAGGTCTTCAGTTGCACTTTCTTGATTCCTTTTGATCATTTTTAGCTCTAACCCACATATTTCTCTCTCATCAACTATATGCATGCAAAATGTGGATATTAGTGCCTTTAATCACAATTATGTCTCATTTATTCATTCAAAACATGGTAATGTGCATGAATGTTAAATGCAAATGAGTGGTAAAACCACCACTCATCAATGGTTAGCAGGGTGAATAATGGCATATAACTCAAGGATAAGGATAACATAATACCATGATCAATATTTTAAAATCATTCAAATCCAATGCGCATAATCAATGCATATATATATATGTAGCTCAACCATCATAGCATACAAAGGAACCCACGAGCTATATGGGCCTAGCTCTCCCCCAGCTAGTAGGGCCCTAGTGTATGTAGTTGCATAAACCAGAGGGTATACATATGCAGTATGGCGAACTCAAACCTCCCGGCATATTAAGATGACACAACACTAAATCATGTAATAAAATGTGGAGGACCCAAACCTCCCAATCAAATGATATTAATAAGGGGACTCAAACCACCCAGTCATACAGAACCCCGCATCAACAACCATAATTTTGAGTATTGGTCTCTCAGTCCACCACTGTCATGACTCAGCTACGCAACCCTCATTAAAGCCCAATTAAAATGGTTAGCACATACATTATCATTCTTTAAACCATGATACACATTTAGGCATACATTGTTGGTATCTTCATACCAACTACACTTGCAAGGTACAACATGTCATACCAATTATCTTTAATTGGAGGGAAATTCATAACCCCACCCCACCCCCACCCCCTTGGTTCAATTTTACATTAGCTTGGGGAATTACATATCCCAATAAGGTTCAATTCAAAATCATAATGCAATAGCTTAAGGATAATTCAATTCCTAAATTTCTCATAATTAAAAACCAATTTCACTATATGGGTTGGTGTCATAATCACTTCAAAAGTCATAAGTTTCGGAAATCATAATCCCCTAGTTTTCTCACTATTCCCATGCATCAAATTGACTTTAAAACCACCATTTAAACATAACAGATATAGGTATAAATATGAAACATCACATAAACCATAGATGTACAAAGACCCTCAACCCATGTTTTTAAAATCAACATCAATATCTCATGAACAATACTTTAAAACTTCTGATTTTAGAAAATTAATAATTAGGGAAGAGTAACAAGCCTAAAATACCAAGTTTCAAGGAAGGAATTCAACCCTTGAGCCCTTAGAGACCTACTTCTTGGAAACCCTAAGTATGGTTTCTTGAGAATATTTGAGAGAGCTTTGGAAGTGTCTAATTACATTAAGGATGAAATATAACCTCTTAAGTGCATTATGGGCATGGGATTTTAATTGGGCAAGGAGGGAATTTCCCAAAGTACCCTAAAATTAAAAGCTAAAATATAGTCGCCAATGACTATAGGTCACCATACAACTTGTGTAGTCTCATTACGACTCTTCACCATGAGTTATAGCCAAGTTAGTATCCAAGGCACTCACAATCTATTGACCCTACGACTCAACCATATGACTCGAAATGGCACCCTATGATTCGTAGGGTCAAATCATAATCAACACAGAACCTATTTGGGTAAAAACTGCACCCCCTACAATTTGCACTGAATGACTCATAACAAGTCCTTACGACTCAAAGTGAACCACTCGTACTCAGAGTAGAACTTAGCCACATACTTTCTGATTTAGTTATGATTGGATCCGTAAGACTCATCAAGACTCAATACGACTCATATCCTAAGTTGTAATCAGGACATCAACTCAAGTACCATTCTCTGGACATCTTACGACTAGGATCACATTACCTGTCAAGACACCCTACGACTCATAAAGGTAAGTTATAGTCAAGTCAATGAAGATAAAATTTTAGAAAATTTTTAAGGACCAAAACCCCAAGGTGTTACATACTCCACCCCTCCTTAGGATCATTCGTCCTTGAATGATAGGACAACACACGTATTAGCACGATTTGAATTCACACACTATCACACTTACCTTTAATAAAGACAGAAAAACAAAGATGTTAAGGAATTTACAGTTTTCTTTAACAAAGTCAGAAAATAAGAATGTTAAGGAATATTCTTACCTTATGCACGATTATCCAGAACGGGGAACAAGAATGGATATTTTGACTTCATGTCCTCCTCGTCTTCTCAAGTAGCTTCCTCAACCTTTTGGTTCTCCCAAAGAATCTATACCAAAGCCACATCCTTTGTCAACAATCAACGGACTTGCCGATCTAAAATTTCAATCAGTATTTCATCATAAGACAAGGAATCCAAAATACCCACATCCTCCTAAGGAATAACCGTTAAAGGGTCACCCATGCACTATCTCAATATCAAGACATGAAACACTGGGTGAATGAAGCTCAAACTAAAAGGAAACTCCTATACATATGCAATATTACGAACCTTCTTTAAAACCAAGTACGGACCGACATAATGGGACCTAAGCTTCTCTTTCTTCCTAAACCACATCTCTTCCTTCATGGGGAACACCTTTAAGAATACCCAATCACCAACATTGAACTCCAACTTCATTCGCCTCTCATTTACGTAGGACTTTTAGTGAATTTGGGCGGCCTTAAATTTATCCCGAATCATCTTTATCTTATCTATGGCTTAGTGAACCAAATCTGAGCGAAACATCTTATTTTCACCAACCTCAAACCATCCAATAATAGATCTACACCTCCTACTATATATGGCCTCAAATGGAGCCATACCAATTCTAGAGTGATAACTTTTATTGTAAGCATATTTAATGAGAGGCAAGTGGTCAACCCAACTACCACCAAAATCAAATACATAAGACCAAAGCATGTCTTTCGAGGCCTGAATTATCCTTTCCACTTGCCTATCCATCTATAGTTGGAAAGTGGTATAAGGGTTACCTTAGTCCCTAAACCTCGCTGGAACGACCACCAAAAGTGAGATGAGAACTGGGTACTCCAATCAAATATAATGGAGACTGAAGTACCATGCAACTTTATGATCTCCTCAATGGACAACTTGGCATAATACTTCGAAGAGTAATTAGTCCTCATGGGAAAGAAGTGTACGGAATTAGTCATCCTATCCATGATGACACAAATTGAATCAAATTATTGATGAGACCACAGAAGACCCATACCAAAATCCATAATAATTATCTCCTATTTCTATATCGATAATTCAATATCTTGAGTTAACCCACCGGGTCTTAAGTGCTCTACATTCACTTGCTGACACACCATGTACTTAGCCACAAAATTGGTCATATCCCACAATATGTTATTCCTCTAATAAATCTGCTTAATATCATGATACATTTTCGTCAAACCAGGATGAATAGTATGATGTGACTCATGAGTTTTGACCAAAATTCTACCTCACAGCCCATCCACATCAAGAACACATAATCTACTTTGGTACCTTAAGAAACCATCACCACCAATCTCAAAAATTAACACCTTCTGCCTACCTACATCATTATTGATTTGTATCAAGATAGGATGCAACACCTATTTCTCCTTTACATCAGCACTAAGAGATCACTTTCCACCTCTTAAACAATCACACCACCATTTTTGGAATCGTAAAGGTGAACTCTGAAATTAGCCAAATGGTGAATATCCTTTACAAAATCTCACTTCTCATCATCCACATGAGATAATCTTCCCATGGATAACCTGCTAAGAGCATCAACAACCATATTAACTTTACCGAGATGATAGTAAAGACCCATGCCATAGTCCTTAAGCAACTCAAGCCACCTTCTTTGCCTGAAATTTAGCTCTTTCTTGGTAAATATGTATTGCAGGCTCTTATGATCAGAATATATATCAACATGGACCCCATACAAATAATATCGCTATACTTTTAATGTAAACACCACAGCTAACAATTCCAACTCATGAGTGGAATAATTTTTCCCATGAACTTTCAACTATCTTGAAACATATGCAACCATCTTTCTATGTTGTATCAACACACAGCCTAATCTAACCTAAGACACATCACAGTAAACAACAAATCCATCAGTGCCCTCAGGCAGAGTCAAAACTAAAGTCAAGGTCAACTTATCCTTTAGCTTCTCAAAACTACCCTCACAAGTAACAGACTACAAGAACTTTACCTTTTTTGAGTCAACTTCATCAATGGGGTAGAGATAGAAGAGAAAGTCTCCACAAACCTTCTATAATAACTGACTAAACCTAAGACGCTCTGAATGTCAGTTGTATTCATAGGTATAGGACACTTCTTAACCACCAAAACCTTCAATAGAAACACCGTGATACCTTTACTAGAGATAACATGACCTAGGTAAGTCACAGCATTCAACCAGAACTCACACTTAGAGAACTTTGCAAACAAATATTGATCCTTTAGGGTCTGCAATACAAGGCAAAGGTGATCAACATGATCCATCTCACTCTTAAAATATACCAAGATATTATCGATAAAGACAATTATGAAAAAATCCAAGAACAGATGGAAAACCCAATTCATAAGATCCATAAATGTTGTCGGAGCATTAGTCAATCCATAAGACATCACCAAAAACTCAAAATGACTATATTGGGTTTTGAAGGTAGTCTTAGGGATATCTGCCTCCTTAATTTTCAACTTATGGTTCCCAGATCAAAGATCAATCTTAGAAAAGAACTTAGAACCTTGAATCTGATCAACGAGAGCATTAATTCTTAGAAGTGGATACTCATTCTTCATGGTCCCCTTATTCAATTAGCGGTAATCAATATGCATCTGAAGGACCCATTCTTCTTATGCAGAAAAAGAATAGGATCACCCTATGGAGACATACTAGGGTGGATAAAAACCTTGTCAAGAAGATCTTTTAATAGCTCCTCCAATTCTTTTAACTCATCCATATCTATTCTGTAAGGGATAGAAATAAGATGAATGTTTGAAAAGAGATCAATTCCAAAATCAATTTTCGTATCAGGAGGAACACCAGGAATATCATCAGGGAATACCTCAGAAAATTCAAAGACCATAGGGACAGTCTGCAAGAAAGGACCTTCTGATATAGAATCCTTAATATGCACTAAATGATAGAGGCACCCTTTAGAAACCAATTTCTAAGCTCTAAAATATGAGATGAACCTTCCCTTAGGTACTAGGGAACTACCTTTCTACCCAATCACTGGCTCATTACAGAAATGGAAACTAACCCTGACATGACCCAAAATTAGGCTATGTCGTATGGGCACCTCAATCCCATATGAACCAAGGATAGCCCAATAACCTATCACAATTATCATATTAATCACATAGGTCAAATGAATCCCAACAATATAATAAGATAGCATAAAACATACAATAAGTCATAACTTAAACAATGTCTAACCATTTCATACATATCAATATACTAACTAATATACTGTAACGACCTAATTTTTTTAGAACTGAAATGTCACATGATGCTCATAAACTTGAAGGACCATAAGCCAACCCTCTACTGATACTTATACCTAAACACTACATAATATAGATAATAAATGCAGAAACTGGCCATAAGGTTTAAAACATCTAAAAATACTCAAAATTGAAAATTAAATACTGATACACCTGTCCAAAAAGCCTCTAAACTGTCTGAACTGTGGAGTTGATGGGACATACCCCCAACTAACTCTGTCTACTAAAATTAAACCAAATCTGATATGATAATAATAAAAATAAGGATCATCCTCAACTGCAGAGGACTCACTGCTATGTCTACTACTGCTGACTAGGACTGAGTTGCTAAGGGTACTCTGGATCACATGCCTCTGAACCTATAGTGTCAAATAAAACACCACAGCATAAATGCATCAGTACGAGAATATACCGAGTATGAAGATGAGGTAAGGCTAAATGCAAAGGCTTATACATGAACAATTACTTAACTGAATAATCATGAGAGTATAGAATGAAAATAGATGCATGAATGCATAAATCATAACTGAAATCATCGTGACTCAAAATAATAAAACTTGGATACTACTTTTCTACCATTAGAACTCACTACTAATGCTTGAGCTACTGAACACTGAATAATTAGATACTGATAACTGAGTACTAGAGTTGAGATCAGTCTTAGCTAGTGAGTGATCTCAAAAACTGATGATACTAAAACTGATTAACTGAATCTACTCATATCAATGACTGAATTCTAAGTTTTCTACTCTCGACTGACTGCATCAGAGATCAAACCTCTCTAGTGGAAGATTTCAGAATCTACTATCAATGATAAGAAATTATTATGTCCGAATCTGACAACAAGAATACTCAACTGAATCTGAGACTGAGATCAAACTTATCTAATGGGTGATCTCTAGATCTGATAATGAGATTACTCTACTGAATATGAGACTGAGATCGAGCCTATCTAAAGGGTGATATCTAGATCTAATAACAAAAATACTTAATTAAATCTGAGACTAAGATCAAGCCTATCTGACAGGTGATCTCTAGATCTGATAATAAGATTACTCAACTGAATATAAGACTAAGATAAAGCCTATCTGATGGGTGATCTCTAGATCAGATAACAAAAATACTCAACTAAATCTGAGATTGAGATCAAGCCTATTTGATAGGTAATCTCTAGATCTGATAACAAGAATACTCAACTGAATCTGAGACTGAGATCAAGCCTATCTAACAAGTGATCTCTAGATTGGATAATGAGATTACTCAACTGAATATGAGACTAAGATCAAGCCTATCTGATGGGTGATCTCTAGATTTGATACTAAATAACTTTATATGGGACCAAGCCTATCTGACTGGTGGTCTATGAATCAATGGAACAATCTAAATTCCTCAATAAGATAGATGATTGTATCTGACAGTCCTAATTTTTTAAGATTGATACTAAAACTGTAACTGTGGAAAGTAGTTACTTAACCGACATACCCAGAATCTCATTAGTGGGGTCCAACCTATTACCCCAGCTGGAAGGGTATCAATACTGTACCACGGGTAAAGACCTCTCTGGTCAAGCCTATCTGATGGGTGACCTTCGTAGGAAGTCAAGCCTATCTGATGGGTGACCAGCCTTTCCTGACAGGTGACTCCTGCATCCTGCATTGGCTACGCAGTTTTGGAGTTTAGGGATTTCTTCTAACGACTCTACCTCTGTGAAGGGGAGCCACCATCCCTACCCTCTCTCGATGCTAGCTCTTACTCCCAACTGAAAGACTTTGAACAAATTCTTAATTAAGCACAAACTAAGATCATGTTTCTCAAATGATCTAACTGAGTTAAGCTGAATTCACTTTGTTTCGTATCTGACGGAGTACTACTGAATCTCGTTATCTTTCTGAACGACACTGAGCTTTGAATAGAGTACTCAATTACTATAGAGGTCAGAACTAAACACTTGAATACTACTAGATTTGAGCTGGGTACAAGACTGAGGCTAGATTACTAACGATACTGAGATTATGGTGATTACCGAGATTACTGAGATTTCTTAAGTTCTATATCTGTCTGAGAATACAGAGTTCTATAACTTGCTGAGTTCTGAGAATCATGGCTCAACTGGAATTATTGTGAAAAATGACACGGGCTCTCGACAGCAGCTAAATTGTCAGGTATAAATACCCGTAGGACTCGATAACATAAAAATAAAACATAACCATTCTTGAATAATCAAGGCTATAGACATCCATTCACCATCACAATCACTAAATCATCTCTTCAAGTATTTAGAAATCATAAATATTTAATAATATGGGGGATATGCTATTGGATCATACTCCATTCAACAAGGCCTTGCATCAAGAACTTCCCTCATATTTAAGTCTTGGCATGTAAAGGAGAACACATAATTGCGGAACTTCATGCTATTATGTTACAATTCATTCAACAAACACTTAGTATGTATTAAAGTCTTAGCATGTATCAAAGAGCACATAATTGAGGAATTTCATGCTATCATGCCACAATTCATTCACTAAGGCTTTTCAACAAACACTTGGAATGCATGGGCTTGCACACAATTGGGAATTTCTAGTCAACATACTATAATGGCTCTAATTCATTCACATAAAAATTTTATCAAGTATATGGGAAGCATGCTTTGCTTATTCAACAATTTCTACACTTAATTGACATAAACACATCACTTAACAAGCAACTTGAAAAGGGTTTGTCATGAACATCACATGGGTATCATATACTAGGGTCAAATCTTGAAAACCTTACAAACAACCATAAATCAAAACCTAATAATATCATGAACTTCAATTTTAACTCACATAAATCATGGAAACTCATAAACATAAAATCTTTGAATTTATGAAAAAGGGTTCTTGAGCTTCTTGGATGAAAGGGACCCAAGAATCAACAGCTACATACATTAGAGAAACTCTTTCTTGAAAGCCCTTGGAGAGATTCATGATTTCTCATGAAGAAGAAGGAAGGGTTTGATTTTGTAGAAATCCTAGCTCTTGTTCTTGAACAACTTTGAGATAAACTAGTATTTTTAGGTTAAAATGAGGCCAAATATTGTGTTAAGGAGTATATATAGGGGTAGCAAAATGACCTATTTTGCCTCAAGAAATAAACTAAAAAATCTTAAGTTTACATACTGGCGCGATGTACCATAATTGGACCAGCTCATTGGAAATCGGACAATCAAGAAACTGCTTGATGGTGCGACACAGTGGAAATTGTATTGCCACCTTGGTTACGAACTGGAATGGCGTCGCGATGTGGTGGAATTGCGTTGGTGCACTAAAAATTGATAATTCTAAAATTAAGCCTTGGTGCAACGTGCCATAATCATGGAGGCTCACTGAATTTTGATGATTTCCATTTTGGCTGGCTCCGCGACACGATAAAGTGCCAGGTGGTACACTATCTCACTATAATGGATCTAACTCTTCACCCGAGTGTCAAATTTGGGTGAATTTGGAATCGACAAAAAAGCTTATTCAATTCTCTATATGACAAAAAGTTAATATTGGGGAAATTCTACACGGTTCAGAATACTTCTCACTTAGGAAGACACTTCTCAACCTTTTAGGGACGGATTAACACTTCACTAAACATGCTCTAAGGCTCAGACTGTGAGAGAATTTTGTAAGGTCTTACAATATCTCCCCTTGGAAACATTCATCCTCAAACGTTACTTGATAGGCTAAGAGTACTGATCGACTAAACTTACTCAAGGAACAGGAGCATCTAAAACATAACTATGCAACTCGAACTACTGATATTCTAAACTCTCATACTGGACATACATATCTGATGCATGGAATACTTGACTGAAGCTACTCATAAGCTGAATTCTCATAATAGACATGCATATCTGATGCATGGATGCTAAATGAGTTGTTCTCATGAATGCATGACTGAATACACTGAAAAACTGAACTCTTTCTACTGAACATGCATATCTAATGGATGAATGTCTGACTGAACTGACTCTCGAAAGCATGACTGCCTATGTAATAATAATTGATGTTAACTTCATAAGAAAAGTCTAAACATGCAACTGAATGAGTCTAAGGACATGAAAGCATCGTAAGATCATGGGGTATCTCCCCTTTGGGACTCTATGTCCCTCTAAATATACCTCACTGAAATATTGGGGCGGTGTATGGGGCACCTACAAACTGGGTCATGATTGACCGTTAGAGATCTGAAACTAATGCATGACTCATGCTGACATATAAGCTCAACATAGGAGCAAATGATCTAACAATGCATATCATAAAAATGAAGGACTCATAACATACTTGGATCTATATCAGGGATCCTTTCCTGATCATAGTGGGTCTGAAGCGCATAAAGTCTTTTCTGATGTCGACCACTACTGGCACTGAAAGGGGCACCCTGCTGACAAAACTCTCTACCCCTCTAAGCTAGCAACCTATACTCTTGCATTCTGCGGCCTGTCCTACCATACCCAAAGCACACATCACTACCGGCTCTACACATACCTAGGTAACTCTTGCCACACTCTCTACAAAGCAAATTAGTACGAATACCACTAGCACTACACTGGGCTTTGGGGCCTGGCGCCCCATCATAACTAACACCCCTGAACTTTGGTGTGAGTATACTAGTTGAGGATAGAGCTGGGACTAAAAATATTTGACTATGCTAAGAATGACTACCACTCTAGGACCTAGCCTGAGAAAAACCATGACTACCTGTCTTGGCTTTCTTACTCACTTTCTCTCTTTCTTTTGTCTTACCTGCCTCAATTGGTTGCACATGCATTATTAGCCTAGCAAATTTCATATCACTATTAAGAATAGTGGTTCTACACTCTTTCAACACCAACCCAGACACACCAGTCACAAACTTACTCATACTCGCTCTAAGGCCAGCTATCAAGTCAGGAGCATACTTATCTAACTAGTTGAACTTAAGACAATACTCTTTCACTATCATGGATCCTTGCCTTAGGTTCATGAACTCTTCTACCTTAGCTTCCCTCATCTCTAGCGGGAAAAACTTATCTAAAAAGGCATCCTGAAACTCCTACTGAGTCACGGGAGATGCACCCTCCCCTCTACCCTTTTTCCATATCACTACCTAATCATGAGTAATATCCTTCAGACTATAGGACACTAACTCTACACTCTCCTCCTCAAAAATATGCATAATTTGGGTAATCTTCCCTACCTCCTATAGATAAAGTTATGGGTCCTCACCTGTTACTGACCCAAAGAATTCTAGCAGGCTCATTCTTATAAAATCTCTAATTCTAGTTGCGGCTAAACCCCCATCTTCCTGATGTGGGGCCACATCCTGACAGCTTTGGCTAGCACCTGAAAAGCTGCCCCAAACTCTACATGTAACACACCCTGATTCTTAGGATCTACTAGCTGAGAGGGCTGGTCATCAACCCTACAAACATAATCTCTATGAGGAGGCATACTCTGTACATAGAAGAAAGCGGTGGATTAGACTGAGGATCAACTTGAGCTCATGCTCACTTGCACGACATGAATACTGAAAGAAGGGAAACTGCTCCTAAAAACATCTTATAGCCTCCTGTACAAAAATCTGGTGCGCAACACACCCATGCATAAGACTCTACTAGAGGAGGATTTTCAGACTCCCTAGGACACTATTGAACCTTAGGCTCTGATACCAAGTTTGTAATGACCCAATTTTTATGGAACTAGAACGTCACACGGTGCTCATGATCTCAAAGGACCATAAGCCAAACCTCTACTGATATCTGTACCTGAACACTGCATAATATAGATAATAAATGCGGAAACTAGCCATAAGGTTCAAGACATCTAAAAATAAACAAAATTGAAAACTGAATACTGATACACCTATCCAAAAAGCCTCTTAACTATCTGAATTGTAGAGTTGATGGGATATGTCCCCAACTAACTCTGTTTATT
This sequence comes from Capsicum annuum, assembly GCF_002878395.1. Taxonomy (NCBI): domain Eukaryota; kingdom Viridiplantae; phylum Streptophyta; class Magnoliopsida; order Solanales; family Solanaceae; genus Capsicum; species Capsicum annuum. Next base: position 107,698,141 of record NC_061120.1, on the reverse strand, counting down.
GAAATTAAACCAAATCTGATATGATAATAATAAAAATAAGGATCATCCTCGACTGAATAGGAGTCACTGTTATGTCTACTACTACTGCCTAGGACTGAGCTGCTAAGGTTACTCTGGATCTCGTGCCTTTGAACCTATGGTGTCAAATAAAATACCATAGCACAAATGCATCAGTATGGGAATATATCGAGTATGAAGATAAGGTAAGGTCAAATGCAAGGGCTTATGCATGAACAATTACTGAACTAAATAATCATGCAAGTATTAAATGAGAACACATGTATGAATGCACGGACCATAATTGAAATCATCATGACTTGAAATACTGAAACTCGAATACTACTTTACTGCCATTAGAACTCACTACTAATGCCTAAGATACTGAACACTAAATCATCTAATACTGATAACTGAGTACAGAGTTGAGATCAGTCTTATCTAGTGAGTGAACTCAAAAATTAATGATACTAAAACTGATTAACTGAATCTACTCATATCAATGACTAAATTCTGATTTTTCTACTTTCTACTGACTGCATCAGAGATCAAACCTCTCTAGTAAATCATTCCTGAATTTACTACCCATGATAAGAAATGATCATGTTCAAATCTGACAACAAGAATACTCAACTAAATTTGAGACTGATATCAAGCCTATCTGATGGGTGACCTCTAGATCTAATAATTAGATTACTCAACTAAATATGAAACTGAGATCAAGCCTATCTGATGGGTAATCTCTAGATCTGATAACAAGAAAACTAAATTTAAGACTGAGATCAGCCTATCTGATGTGTGATCTTTAGATCAGATAATGAGATTACTCAACTGAATAATAGACTGAGATCAAGCCTATCAGAGGGGTGATCTCTAGATTTGATAATAAGAATACTCAATTAAATCTGAGACTGAGATCAAGCCTATTTGATGGGTGATCTCTAGATCTGATAATGAGATTACTCAACTAAATATGAGACTGAGATCAAGCCTTTCTGATGGGTGATCTCTAGATCTGATAACAAGAATACTTAACTGAATCTGAGACTGAGATCTAGCCTATCTGATAGGTGATCTCTATAATGATAATAAGATTACTCAACTGGATATGAGACTGAGATTAAGACTATCTAACAGGTGATCTCTACATCCGATACTGAATAACTTTATATGGGACTAAGCCTATCTGACGGGTGGTCCATGAATTAATAGAACAATCTGAGTTCCTCACTAAGATAGATGATTGTATCTGACAGTCCTGATTTCTGAAAATTGATACTAAAACTATAACTGTGGAAAGTATTCACTTAACCGACATGCTCTGAATCTCAACTGGTAGGGTCCAACCTGTAACCCCAGCTAGAAGGGTGTCAATACTGTGTCATGGGTAAAGGCCTCTCTGGTCAAGCCTATCTGATGGGTGACCCTTATAGGAAGTCAATCCTAAGGCATATAATAGTCAAACCTATTTGACGGGTGATCGGCCTTTCCTGATAGGTGACTCCATCATCCTGCGTTGGCTACGCAGTTCTGGAGTTTAGGGATTGCTTCTAACGACTCTGCTTCTCTGATGGGGAGCCTCCATCCCAGCCCTCACTCGGTGCTAGCTCTTACTCCCAACTGAAAGACTCTAAACTAATTCTTAACTAAATACAAACTAAGTTGAATCTGATACTGATCATGTTTCTCGAATGATCTGACTGAGTTAAACTAAATTCACTTGGTTCCATATCTGAGGAAGTACTACTGAATCTTGTTATCTAGCTGAACGATACTGAGCTTTGAATAGAGTACTCGATTACTACAGAGGTCAAAACTTAACACTTGAATCCTACTAGATCTGAGCTGGGTACAGAACTGATGCTATATTACTAGTGATACTGAGATTACGGTAATTACAGAGAGTACTGAGATTTTTGAAGTTTTGTATCTATTTGAGAATATAGAGTTCTATAACTCGGTGAGTTCTAAGAATCATGGTTCAACTGGAATTATCGTGAAAACTAACACGGGCTCTAGATAGCAGCTAAATTGTTGGGTTTAAATACCCCCAGGACTCGATAACATAAAAGTAAAACATAACCATTCTTGAATAATCAATACTATGGATATTTATTCACTATCATAACCACTAAAGCATCTCTTCAAGTATTTAGAAATCATAAACATGTAATAACATAGGGGGACATGCAATTGGATCATACACCATTCAACATGGCCTTGCATCAAGCACTTCGTGCATATTTGAGTCTTGGCATTTACTCTAGAACACATAATTGGGGAACTTCATGCTATTATGTTACAATTCATTCATCAAATAGTTAGCATGTATTAAAGTCTTAGCATGTATCAAAGAGCACATAATTGAGGAATTTCATGCTATCATGCCACAATTCATTCACTAAAGTTTTTCAACATACACTTGGCATGCATGGGCTTGCACACAATTGGAGATTTCTAATCAACATGCTATAATGTCTCTAATTCATCTATATAAGCATTTTATCAATCACATGAGGAGCATGCTTTAAATTCAAAGACAAAATGGATAGTCACATAATGGGTCATATAAGAGAGATTAGATCTAAGATCAAGTAGATAATAGACATCACAAAAGAAAAGTTTAAGCATACTAGTAACAACATCGAGGGACACCTTAGAATTCTACGAGTGGCAAGAGCATACAGATGGTTCCCACTAGTGCCGGAGCCAAAAGCAGAAGTAGCACCTTTTAGTGTGAGAGCTAATAAAGTAGCAACAGGAATTTTATTTTCCCCAAAAGCAACCTTAGAAGGACAATCCCTCTACATATGACCAATCTAATTATATGTAAATCACCTGTTCCTTCCCTCTTTACAAACACCATAGTGCACCTGACCATAAAATCTACAAGGAGGATATGATGGAGCTGATTACACCCTACTAGCCTGAGGCTCGGCTCTGGATGCTCTAAATCCACTGCTATACTGAGAATGACGATCACATAGCAACTTTGGATAAAAATCACTAGCCATAGAGTAGGAACCAGAACTAACCCACTTCTTCTTATATCACTTTCCACCATCTCTACCACTCTACTACTGACCTCCACCCTAATTCGACTATTAAAACTTCCTAGTTTTCCTTTCATACATATTCGCTTGATTTTTCTTTTCTTCTTCTACTTGTTGCATATACACCATAAGTCTAGAGATTTCTATATACCTATTCAACAAGGCAACCTTGCTCTCCAAGATTAATTCATAGGACAACCCAAAGGCAAACTTTCTCATCCCATCCCTCATACTAAACACTGAGTCTAGAGCATAACGCAACAACAAATGAAAATTTAAGGTATATTCCTTCACTGATATCTTTCCTTGCTTCAGATTCATGAACTCTTTAGCTTTTACCTCGCTCTAGTCCTGAGGAAAAAAGAGGTCAAGAAAATCACTTGAGAACTCATCCCATAATACAGACTCAGTATCTTCACCCCTAGATTGTTCCCACTCTTTATACCCTTAGTATGCTACATCCTTTAAATCATAAGCAGCGGCCTGTATACCCTTCACATCTATAGCATGCATCACATAAAAGATCTTTTCCATCTCATCAATAAAGTTTTAAGGATCTTCCTCAACTATAGAACCTATGAAAATAGGAGCACTCAACCTCATAAATTGGCCAACCCTAGTGGCCTCAGATGATAAAGCAACACAATCAGATTGAGAGGGTACTAATAAGGTAAGCAAGTAAATCGATTGGAAAAACTCAAATTTGGCTAGGCTATCCTGTGGTGCCTAAGAAGGGATAGGGAGAATCGGTGGATTTCCATCATAGCTATCAGAAGAAGCAACCCTAGATCAAGTTTGAACTCTTAGAGTTGGATGAGCTCTATCTATATTGTTCTCAGATAGGACAGAAAGATTTCCACGTGCATCAGATCTTCTGGGAGGGATGATCTGAAAAGCGAACATACAAAAATTAGAGGATATTTAAGACCTTGGACTCTATATCCTGAAAATAGGACAACAAGAAAGGGACACATTTTTAAATGCCTAGTAGCCTCTCCCTTATAAGTGTGGTATGCTATATACCCATAAATGAGACTCTACTTGACACAACTTTGTTGGACACCCAATGACACTAAACCTAGGCTCAAATACCATCTTTTTCACAACCCAAACTAGGGCCTAGCTGTGACAGGCATCTCAAGTCCCACATAGACCGTACACCACCCATATTACACCTAACCAAGAAACATGATATACCTGATGTCAGATGTATTCCAAATATATAACAAGATAAATTTAAAGAATGAAAGATACTTCTATGATCCATAACCAACAACCATCCAAAACAACCAACCATCACCACCCAAGTCTATAGTAATCCAAACAGAGCCACTACCAAAACTGAATATTAATAAAGTGTCGGGACATGCCCCCGATTATAGCCAAAAATAATTCTAAATAGTCTAAAACATAAGAGAACAAGACATGAAATATAGATTTATAAAGTATGGAAGCTCACGACTTTAATGTCAACTCATGCATCGATCCTAGATCCTAATCACTGAGCAAGAGGAGTAGAAGTATAGCCAATTCTTACATCACATAGGGATATAATGACTAAAGACTATTAGCAGGATAAACGTTAGCATGTAACTCAAGGATAAGGATAACATAATGCCATAATCAACAATTTAAAATAATTCAAATCTAATGCACATAACCAATCCATATGCACACACACACACATATATAGCACATGTCGGGATAGGTAAAAAGGCTTAACAACCAGTTTAAAATTTTATCCTGGATTATATAGGGACCCATGGTCTATATAGGCCCAGTTCTTCCCGAACTGGTAGGAACCCAGTGTGTATGACCGCACAAATCAGAGGGTATACATATGCACTATGGGGGAATTGAACCTCCTGACACATCAAGGTAGCACAAGCATCGAATCATGTAATAAGATGTGGGGAACTTTAACCTCCTAATCAAATGATATTAATAAAGCGGACTTAAACTACCCGGTCATATGGACCCTCGCATAGGCAACTGCGGTTTCCATTATTGGTCTCTAGGCCTTCACTTTCACGACTCAGCAACACAACCCCCATTGAAGAACAATTAAAACGGTTAGCACATACATTATCATTTGTTGAACCATGATACACATTTAGGCATACATTATTGGTATCACCATACCAACTACACTTGCAAGGTAACATTAATATGCCATACCAATTATCTTCACTAAGGGGGAAATTCACAACCCCCCTCTTTGTCATTTAAATTTTACATTAGCTTAGGGAATTACATATCTCCATAATGTTCATTTCAAAATCATAATGCAATATATCATGGATAATTTAATTCACACATTTCTTGTAATTAAAAACCACTTTCATAATATGGGGTTAGGGTTATAACCACTTCAAAAGTCGCAAGTTTGGAAAATCACAATCCCTAGTTCATTCATCATTCTTGTACATCAAATTGGCTTTAAAACCACCATTTAAACATAACCCATACACTGAAAAATATCAAAGATAATATAAACCATAGTTGTATAAGAACCCTCAACCCATGCTTTCAACGTTAATATCTCATGAACAACACTTTAAAACTTATGCTTTTAGCAAATGAATAATTAGGGAAGAGTAATATGCATGAAATACTAAGTTTTACTGAAGGTTTTCAACCCTTGAGACCTTTGATGGCATACTTCTTGGAAACACTAAGTATGGATACTTGAGATAATTTGAGAGATATTTAGAAGGGTTTAAGTACATTAAGGATGACATATGTAATACCCCATGTCTAAATGCCACTGTGTAACTTACGGCTCATACCCTTAAGCCGTACATACACCTTATGACTCGTATATTTTAAGTCAAAGCTATGGTAGTATGGAGAAGTTGAAGTCTATTATAGATATGATTTGACCCTAGAAATTGTCATAGCATATTATGAATCATATAAAGTGAAGTCCTAAGTTCAGTAGTATAGGTTCCCTAAGTTTATGTCCAAGTTACGAGAGGTTGTTTCAAGTCATATGGATATGTAACAATTTGGAAGTTACCACTCGTATGTTGACCAGTGGGTGCTACCTTTACCACTATCAATAAATTGAGTTACTATTCTAACCTATACCCTTATCTTACAAGTCATAAGATTGACCCATTATGACTAGAGGTAAATTTATGAAAGTTCAGTTAAGGGAACTTTTTGTCTTTTCCGCTCTTATAACTCCCAACCCATGACTTATAACCCAAACGAGACATTATTTTCCTTTATTTTTTGGTCAATTAACAAAATTGTTTCTCCTCCAATCTTTAAGAATAATAAGATTAGGGTTTCTCTCTCTAAGTTATCTCTCAAGTCTCAATGTTCAAGTTCTCTTCACAAGTCAAGAAATTCTAGGTAGGTGGGGCTTTGAACAAGGTTAATCTTCCATCCTTGTGCTCGAAAAGCATAATTTCTAAGTTGGATTTACATATTTTACATTAGGGTTCATTCCCCAAAATTCTAATATATTGAAGTATAACCTTATATTGTGAACTAAAGGCTAAGAATGCATAAAGTTTACATTTATTCATGTTTTGTTTTAAGATTGATATTGCAATTTGAATCTCATAACTAGATTTCTATATGGATATTGAGCCTAATATTTTTTTATAAGTTCTATGAAAGAAAGTGAGAGTTTCAATATTTAAGAAGAAGCAATAAGTTTATAAGAAATTCTAAGCTTTTAAGTTCCATTCATATGTAATATAGCAGGATTCAAGAAAGCATGATCCTTTGATCTAAGGATAAGACATAAAATCCATAAGTGATCATCTTGATTATGATTTAAAGGAAAGAAAAACATAACTGGTTTTAAGTATGTAAACCCTTATGCTATTTTAAGGTGGATTCCTTAAGAATGAGCATATGTATATTTTGGGAGTAGTATTTAGCACTGAGAAAGGAATACAGATGAGCGTATCCTAAATTCCTAGAAAATATGAGCCATCATAGGTTAAGATTTTTCCCAATATGGATTAAGTATAGTGATCACTTAAGTTAAGATTTTATTCCAATGGCAAGGGTAGAACAGCTCTCCCTAACATGGGTAAGATATTGAACTCCATGATAGCTCACATAGTTTATGTCAGTTAGAAGAATCTACCACAAGAAAGAATAAATGTAAAGATTTTAGAAATTAAGTGTTATGGCTCACTAAGTTTATTCATATGCCTCATTATCAAAGTTTTATAATCTTCCAGTCTATACATTTACTCAAGTCCGAGGTGAGTCATTTACACTTAGCCTGCATTATTTAAAAGTATACATATATATTTAGTCTTTGTTTAACTTATGCATTCACCCCCATATACTCGGTATATTCCAGAAATACTGACCCACATATATGTCCATGTTTTACATTATCTTATAATGTAGGTTGTGGTGCTTATTTCCAGCAACACGATTAACTACGGGCACCATCACTTATATCTCAACTTTTGGTGAGTCCTCATAGTCCAAGGACCCAGCTTATCAGACTCTTGTTCATTGATAAAAGTATTTTAGTTACTTAATTTCGATTTATCTTTAGGTTAGCTGGGGTCTGTCCCAGTGGCTCTCTAGTTAGTAGTAGAGGCTTGTCAGACTAAGTATCTTTCAGTTCAAAGAGTTTGATTAAGGTTTCCAATTTACTGGTTGACAATGAGATATTAAGTTGTTCCTTTAGTTTTTATATGTATGTTAGTGCACCATTCATGCAATTTTTAAGTTGAATAGATATCATGGGTTAACTTAGGACTATTCTTATTCTTTAACACTTTGTGATGTCCAGGGGGTACTTTTGGGCATTACAAACTTCATTTTAGAGACTAAGGTTTTAAAGAGTCTTAGGAAGTCAGACAAGCCACGTTATGTGGTGTCATAATCATGAATGTAAAATGTGCCATATTTATGAGCAAGGAAATACAGAATGAGTTAGGAATCATTAGTTATTTCATGATTTGTCATTCTTAAAGTTGTCTTTATCTGCCATGACTTGTGCTTTTAAGTGACAGAGTATGCCCCCTCACTGAGTTGATGCATATAGAAATAGTGATCAATCACCCCTACACGCAGACCCTCTGAATGAGAATGTATCTCATACTGAATTTTAGGCTACCTTTCAAGCATTGGCCCAAGCTATAAATGCCAATGTTCAGGAAAACCAACAGGCAAAAATCGCACTTCAGCAAAATTATAACCTAGCTGTACTTAGATTTTGGAATTTTGAGGATGAATCCACCTGAGTTCCATGGTTCAAAGGTGGACGAGAATCCTACACTCTTTATTAATGAGGAAAGAAATATTACTCAAATTATACATATTACTAAAGATGAGAGTGTAGAGCTGGCATCCTAATGGCTGAAGAATGTTATTTATGATTGGGTCACTATATGGAAGAATGGTAGGGGTGAGAATGTAGCTCCTATAAGTTGGAAAGTATTTTAGAGTGCTTTTCTAGATAGCTCTTTTTCTCATAAAATTTGAGAGGATAAAGTGGAAAAGCTCATGAACCTGAGGTAGGGCTCTATGACAGTAAAGCAACACTACCTTAAGTTCACTCAGCAAAATATTTCTCAAAGCTATTATATGACTCTAATGCTCGTATAAATAAGTTTGTTACTGGGTGTAGGACTGCCATAATGGTTGGGGATATGGATATTGCTTAGTTGATGACTCATGCTCAATAGATTAAGGCAGAAAACTTAAAGGAAAGAGAGAAAAGAAATAAGAGAGCTAGGATACGACAGTTTGAGGATAGTCAACCAAGGTCTGGGGGGAAGACATTAACAATTTTAGGGTCATTCATTAGTTTCTACACCATCTTCAGCCAGTTCCCCTACACCCAGGACCAGGAAGGAGAAGTGGGGTGGGACGTTGAATTCTAGGTCTTAAAATAGTATAGTCGGGAGGCCCAATTACCCAACATGTGCAAAGTATGGCAGTACCCATATTGGTTGGTGCATGATAAGTAAAGGGGGTCGCTATGGATGTGGTAATATGGGCCACAGAATTAAGGATTGTTTATATGATAAGCAAGGAAGTAGAGATGCTCATTCTCAGATTCAAGCTACTAATCCAGCAGCTCAGCAAGGCCACCCAGTTTCTCCATAGGCTGCATCATCCAGTACCGATGGTAATTAGTTCCAGAATTGATTTTATTCTTTACCATTTCATCAAGAGCAGGATAGTTCATTGGATATTATCAATGGTATGTTTCATGCCTTTTACCTTAATGTATTTGTGTTGTTAGATCTGGGATCATATCTTTTTTATGTAACTCCCTTGGTTTCTATAAATTTTAGGATAGGTCCTAAAAATATCCCTAAGCCCTTCTTAGTTTCTACACTAGTGGGTGAGTCAGTTGTTGCTAGGCGAATCTATAGGGAGTTCCCTATTATCGTCCTTCATAAGATTATACTAGTGGACCTAATAGAGTAGAGATGGTATATTTCAATATTATACTAGGCATAGATTAGCATCATTCATGCTATGTAGAAATAGATTATCACACCTACGTGGTAAAGTTTTAGATTGCTAGTGAGGTAGTTTCTGAGTGGGAGGGTAGTTCAGTGTCTCCCAAAGGTCATTTTAAATCTTATCTTAAGGCCAGAAAGTTAATATCAAAAGGGTATATCTACCATTTAGTTTGAGTCAAAGACATCAAGTCTGAAGCCCCAGCAGTTCAATCAGTTTGTGTAGTCAATAAGTATCCAAACATTTTCTAAGAAAATCTACCAGGGATACCTCTATAAACAGAAATAGTATTTGGTATTGACCTTCTACTTGATACTCAGTCCATCTCAATCCCTCCATATTGCATGGCTCTCGCTGAACTTAAAGAGTTCAAGGAGCATCTTAAGGACCTCTTAGATAATGGTTTCATCAAACCCAGTATTTCTCCATGAGGTTCTCCAGTTCTATTTATGCTTAAGAAAAATGGCACTCTCTGAATTTGTATAGATTATAGATAGCTAAACAAGGTTACCATTAAGAATAAGTATCACATTCCTAGATCAATGATTTATTCAATTAACTTCATGATGCTTGATAGTTTTCAAAGATTGGCATTAGGTCGGGATACCATCAGTTGAAAGTTGGGGAGCAAGATATTCCAAAAATAAATTTTCGAACAAGGTACGACCAATTTGAGTTTGTGGTTATGTCGTTTGGACTATCAAATGCTCCTGCAGCCTTTATGGACTTAATTAACTAGTTTTTCAAGCAGTACTTGGACATATTAGTCATTGTCTTTATAAATGAAATACTGGTGTATTCCAGGAGTGAGGAGGAATATGAAAACCATTTAAGAATAGTGTTACAAACCATCAAGGATAGTCAATTATATGCGAAGTTTGATAAATGCAAATTTTGATTAGAATATGTTACCTTCATGGGGCATGTCATTTTAGGGGTTGGTATTCATGTAGATCCTCAAAATACTAATGCAGTGATCCACTGGCCTAGAACCATCATTCCATCCGATATAATAAGCTTTTTAGGTTTGGATGGGTATTATAGAAGATTTGTCAAAGAATTCTCCTTTATAGCTACACCATTGACTAAGCTAACACAAAATAAAGTGAAGTTTATATGATCGAATAAGTGAGAGAAGAATTTCCAAGAGTTGAAGGATAAATTGACTTTTGTACCAGTGTTAACTCTGCCAGAAGGGTTAGATGGATTCATAGTGTATTGTGATGCTTCCATAGTTGGATTAGGTTGTGTATTTAACCAAAATGGGAGAGTGATATCTTATGCCTCTAGGCAGCTTAAGGATCACAAAAAAAACTACCCAACTCATTATTTGTATTAAGTTGTTGTGGTGTTTTCCTTGGAAATTTGGAGGCATTCCTCTATAGGGTGCATACTGATGTTTTCACTAACCACAAGAGTCTTCAGTATGTATTTTCTCAGTGGAATCTAAATCTTCATTAGAGAAGGAGGTTGTAGTTATTGAAATACTATGACATGAGTAAGCTCTATCATTTGAGTAAGTCCAACGTGGTTACTGATGCACTAGTAGGTTGTCCATGGGTAGTATGGCTGATATAAAAGAGGAAGAATGGGAGTTGGCCAAATAAGTGCTTAGATTGGCCCGTTTAGGAGTACCTTTGCTTGACACATATGATGAGGGAGTAGTGGCTCATAATGGTTTAGAATCGTCTTTGGTAGTGGAAGTAAAAGAGAAGTAGCAAAATGATCCCATACTTAACCATATATTTAATGTAGTCCAACAGCAGAAGGTTGAGGTATTCTACCAAAGGAGATATGGTGTACTTGGATATTAAGGTAGGCTTTATGTTCCCAACATAAACGGGTTGAGGGAAAGGATACTAGTAGAGGCTCATGCTTTGGGGTATTCCATTCATCCAGGTGTTACTAAGATGTACCGTGACTTACCAGAAATTTATTAGTGGAGTAGTATTAAGAAGGACATAGTAGAATTTGTAGCCAAGTGTCCCAACTTCCAGCAAGCTAAAGTTGAACACCAGTGGTCGGGTGGTATGCTACAGGAGATCAGCATCCCCACTTGGAAGTGTGAAGTAGTGAATATAGATTTCATCACAGGGTTGCCTCGTACAAAATGTCAGCATGATTGAATTTGGGTCATAGAAGATTGAATGACTAAATCAACCCTTTCCTACTTGGCAAGACTTTAGATATAGTGGAAGATTGTGCCAAAATGCATATTCGCGAGTTTGTAAGGTTTTATGGGAAACCTTTGTCCATTACGTCAGATAGAGGTACATAATTTTCTTCACAGTTTTGGTAGTCGTTTCGGAAAGGCCTTGGTACAAAGGTTAAGCTTAGTACTATTTTTTATCTACAGATCGATAGTCAGGTTGAACGCACTATTCAGACATTAGAAGACCTGCTGAGGGCGTGTATTTAGACTTTAAAGGAATTTGGGATAACCACCTACCTTTAATTTAGTTAGCTTATAATAATAGTTATCATGTTAGCATTTAGATAGCTTCATTAGAAATATTGTATGAGCGTACGTGCAGATCACCCATATGATAGTTTGAGGTTGGTAAAGCAATGTTGATTCAGCCAGATTCTATTCTTGAAGCTATGGCAAAAGTTTAGTTAATTCGTGAAAGATTTAAGACTGCTCAGAGTCTTCAGGAGTCATATGCAGATGTAAGGAGGATAGACCTCAAGTTTGAAGTGGGGGATTAGGTCTTCTTTAAATTGTTGCCTATGAAGGGAATAATGAGATTTGGAAGGAAAAGAAAGTTGAGTCCCTGATTTATTGGACTGTATGAGATAGTGAAGCGTGTAGGAAAGGTGACTTACAAATTGGACCTTCCATCAGAGTTAGTTGCAGTTCACCCAGTGTTCCATTTTCCAAACTTAAGATATCCATTGGAAATCCATCCTTAGTAGTTCCCCTAGAGAGTATTGAGGTCAAAGATAACTTGTTGTATGAGGATATTCCTATGGAGATATTTGATAGGCATGTCCGGGGGCTAAGGAATAAGGAGGTAGCATCATTAAAAGTTCTTTGGAGAAACCAACTCGTTGAACGGGCCACATAGGAAGATGATGCATACACAATAACTAATTATCTTTATCTCTTTTCTTCCAACTCAGTTCCTATAGAAGGTAAATATTTATTTTCAGCCAAAACTCTTTCTCTCTAGGTCCCTTTAAGTGTTCTTAAGTCATATCTCATGTTGTGAGTAATAGGATCCTTGTGATAGAAATAGGTTTGGTTATAAGTTTGGTGGAGAGGTATTGATTCTTTTCCCAATCCGAATCCTATATGAATCACATTCGAGGATGAATGTTTCCAAGGGGGAGATATATTATAATACCCCATGTCTAAAATCAACTGTGTATCTTACAACTCATCCCCTTAAGTTGTAGATACACCTTACGAGTTATATATTGTAAGTCGTAGCTAGGGCAGTGTGGAGTAGCTAAAGTCTATTGTAGATACGATTTGATCCTAAAAATCATCATAGCATGTTACTAGTCATAAGAAGTGATGTCATAAGTTTAGCAATATAGGTTCACTAATTTTTTGTCCACGTTATGATTAGTTGTTTTAAGTCATATAGAGATGTAACGAGTCATAAGTTACCAAGTCATACAGACACGTAACGAGTCATAAGTTGCCACTCGTATGTTCATCAATGTGTGCTACCTTTGTCACTGTCAATCTTATAAGTTACTAGTCCAACTCATACTCTCATCTTATGATTCACAAGATTAACTCGTGATGACTAGTAGAAAATTTTTGTAAGTTTAGTTAAGGGACCTTTTTGGTCTTTTCCCCTCTTATAACTCCCAACCCATGATTTATAAACCAAGAGAGGCATTATTTTCCTTTAGTTTTTAGTCAATTAACAACATCTTGTATCCTCCCATCTTTAAGAACAACAAGATTAGGGTTTCTCTCACCAAGTCATTTCTCAAACCTCAAAGTTCAAGTTCTCTTCACAAGTCAAGCAATTTTAGGTATATGGGGTTTTGGACAAGGTTAATCTTCCATCCTTGTTCCCAAAAAGCTTAATTTCTAAGTTTGATTTACATGTTTTACATTAGGGTTCATTCCCAAAATTTTAATATATTGAAGTATAACCTTATCGTGTGAACTAGAGGCTAAGAATGCATAAAGGTTACATTTATTCATTTTTACTTTTAAGATTGATATTGTGATTTAAATATCATAACTTTGATTAGGATTCCGATAAAAGATTTCTATATGGGTATTGAGCCTTTTATTTTGTTATAAGTGCTATGAAAGAATGTAAGAGTTTCAATATTTAAGAAGAAGCATTAAATTTATAAGAAAGTCTAAGCTTATAAGTTCCATTTATATGCAATATTGCATGACTCGAGAAAGCTTGATCCTTTGATCTAAGGATATGACATAAAATCCACAAGTGATTATCTTGATTATGATTTAAAGGAAAGAAAAGCATAACTATTTTTCATTATATAAACCCTTGTGCTATTTTAAGGTGGATTCCTTAAGAATGAGCATATGTATATTTCCGGAGTAGTATTTAGCACCAAGAAGGAAATGCGGATGAGCGTATCCTAAATTCCTAGAAAATATGAGCCATCATAGTTTAAGCTTTTTCCTAATATGGATTCCCAATATGGATTAAGTATAGTGATCACTTAAGTTAAGGTTCTATTCCAATGGCAAGTGTAGAACAGCTCTCCCCAAAATGGGTAAGACATTGGACTCAATGATAGCTCACATAGTTTATGTCAGTTAGAAGAATCTACCACAAGAAAGAATAAATGTTAAGATTTCAGAAATGAAGTGCTATGGCTCACTAAGTTTATTCATATACCTCATTATAAAAGTTTTATAATCTTCCAGTCTTTACATTTACTCAAGTCCTAGGTGAGTTATTTACACTTAGCATGCATTATTTGAAAGTATACATATATATTTGGTCCTTATTTTACTTATGCATTCACCCCCACATACTCAGTACATTCTAGAAATACTGACCCACATATATGTCTGTGTTCTACATTGTCTTATAATGTAAGTTCTAGTGCTCGTTTCCAGCAGCACAATTGACTACGGGCACCATCACCTGTATCCCAACTTTTGGTGAGTCCTCATAGTCCAAGGACCCATCTTATCAGACTCTTGTTCATTGATGAAAGTATTTTAGTTACATGATTTCCATTTATATTTAGGTCAACTATGGTCTATCCCATTGGCTCTCTAGTTTGTAGTAGATGCTTGTCAGACTAGTATCTTTCAGTTCAAAGAGTTTTTTTAAGGTTTCCAATTTACTGGTTGACAATGAGATATTAAGTTATTCCTTTAGTTTTTATACGTATGTTAGTGCACCATTCACGTAAGTTTTAAGCTGAATACATATCATGGGTTAACTTAGGACTATTCTTATTCTTTAACACTGTGTGACGTCCAGGGGGTACTTTTGGGCATTACAAACTTTGTTTTAGTGCTAAGGTTTTAAAGAGGCTTAGGAATTCAGACAATCCACATTACGTAGTGTCTTGATTATGAATGTAAAATGTGTCATATTTATGATCAAGGGAATACAGAATGAGTTAGGAATCGTGAGTTCTTTTATGATCTGTCATGCTTATAGTTGTCTCTATCTACCTTAACTCACGCTTTTAAGTGATAGAGTATGACTTCTAGTTGAGTTGATGCACATAGAAGTGGTGATCAATCACCCCTACACGCAGACCCTCGGAATGTGAATGTATCTCATGCTAAATTTTAGGCTGCCTTTAAAGCATTGGCCCAATCTGTAAAAGCCAATGTTCAGGAAAACCAACAGGCAAAAATCCCACTTCAGCAAAATGGTAACCTAGCTGTAGCTGGATTTGGAACTTTTGAGGATGAACCCACCTGAGTTCTATGGTTCAAAGGTGGACAAGGATCCTACACTCTTTATTAATGAGGATAGAAATATTACACAGATTATGCATATTACTAAAGATGAGAGTGTAGAGCTAGCATCCTAATAGCTGAAGGATGTTACTAATGATTGGGTCATTATATGAAAGAATGGTAGGGGTGAGAATACAGCTCTTATATGTTAGAAAGTGCTTCAGTATTCCTTTCTAGATTGGTACTTTCCTTGTGAGATTTGGGAGGACAAAGTGGAAGAGCTCATGAACCTGAGGCAGGGCTCTATGATAGTTAAGCAGCACTGCCTTAAGTTCACTAAGTTAGCAAAATATTCATCAGAGTTGTTATATAACTCTAGTGCTCATATAAGTAAGTTTATTACTGGGTGTAGGACTACTATGCTGGTTAGGGATATGGATATTGCTCAGTTGATGACACATGCTCAATAGATTAAGGCAGAAAACTTGAAGAAAAAAAAGAAGAAAAATAAGAGAGCTAGGACAGAACAGTCTGAGGATAGTCAGCCAAGGTTTGGGGGGAATCCATTAACAATTTTAGGGTCATTCATTATTTCTTGCATAATCTTCAGCAAGTTCCCCTACACCTAGGACTAGGAAGGAGTGGTAGGGTGACTTTAAATTCTAGGTCTTAAAATAGTATAGTCAGGAGGCCCAATTACTCAATATGTGCAAAGTACGAAAGAACCCATCTTGGTGAGTACATGATGGGTAAAGGGGGTTTCTATGGATGTGGAAAGATGGGACACAGAATCAAGGAGTGTTCATATGCTAATCAGGGAAGTAGAGATGCTCACACTCAGATTCAAGCTACTAATCCAGCAGCTCAGCTAGGCCGCCCAGTTCCTCCATGGGCTGCATCATCCAGTACCGATGGTGGTCAGTTTCAGAATTAATTTTATGCCTTACCATCCCATTAAGAGTAGGAAAGCTCACTAGCTATTACACTAGTACATTTCATGTCTTTCACCTTGATGTATTTGTGTTGTTAGACCCAGGATTATATCTCTCTTATGTAACTCCCTTGGTTTCTATAAATTTTGGGATAGATCCTGAAAATATCCCTAAGCCCTTCTTAGTTTCTACACTAGTAGGTGAGTTAGTTGTTTCTAGGCGAGTCTATAGGTAGTTCCCTATTATCATCCTCTATAAGATCACACTAGTGGACCTAATAGAATAAGAGATGGCATATTTCAATATTATACTAGGCATGGATAAGCACCATTTATGATATGTAGCAATAGATTATCGCACCTACATGGTGAAGTTCCAGATTCCTGGTAAGGTTGTTTTTTAGTGGAAGGGTAGTTTAGTGTCTTGCAAAGGTCATTTTAAATCTTATCTTAAGGCCAGAATTAATATCAAAAGGGTGTATCTACCATTTAGTCTGAGTCAAAGATACCAAGTCTGAAGCCCCAAAAGTTTAATCAGTTCATGTAATCAATAAGTATCCAAAGGTTTTCCAAGAAAATCTACCAGGGGTACCTTCATAAAGAGACATAGTATTTGGTATAACCTTCATATTGATACTCAGTCCATCTCTATCCCTCTATATTACATGGCTCTCACTAAACTTAAAGAGTTCAAGGAGCATCTTAAGGACCTCTTAGATACAGGTTTCATCAGACCCAGTATCCGTGAGGTGCTCCAGTTCTATTCATACTTAAGAAAGATGGAACTCTTAGAATGTGTATAGATTATAGATAGCTAAACGTGGTTACCATTAAGAATAAGTATCCCATTCCTATAATCGATGATTTGTTCGATTAACATCACGATGCTTGGTGGTTTTCAAAGATTTACCTTAGGTCAGGATACTATCAGTTGGAAGTCAGGTTACAGGACATTCCAAAAATAAATTTTTGAACAAGGTATGGCCATTTTGAATTTATGGTTATGTTGTTTGGACTATCAAATGCTCTTGCGGCCTTTATGGATTATATTAACTGGGTCTTCAAGCAGTACTTGGACATATTTGTCATTGTCTTTATAAATGAACTACTGGTGTATTCCTGGAGTAAGGAGGAATATGAAAACCAAAGTGTTGCAGACCATCAAGGACAGTCAATTATATGTGAAGTTTGATAAATTCAAATTTCTATTGAAATATGTTACCTTCTTATGGCATGTCATTTTAGGGGCTGGTATTTATGTAAATCCTTAGAATACTAATGCAGTGATGCAATGTCCTAGACCCATCACTCCATCCAGTATCATGAGCTTTTTGGGTTTGGTTGGGTATTAAAGAAGATTTGTAGAGTTCTCCTCTATAGCTGAACCATTGACTAAGCTGACACAAAAGAAAGCGAAGTTTATATGGTCGAATAAGTGTGAGAAGAATTTCCAAGAGCTGAAGGATTAATTGACTTCAGCACCAGTGTTAGCTCGGATTAATAGTGTATTTTGGTGCTTCCATAGTTGGGTTAGGTTATGTATTGAAGCAAAATAGGAGAGTGATAAATTATACCTCTAGGCAGCTTAAGGATCACAAAAAAAAACTACCCAACTCATGATTTGGAATAAGCTATTGTGGTGTTTTCTTTGGAAATTTTGAGGCTTTACCTCTATTGGGTGCATGTTGATGTTTTCACTGACCATAAGAGTCTTCAGTGTCTATTTTCTTAGCGGGAGTTGAATCTTCATCAGATAAGGAGGTTGGAGTTATTAAATGATTATGACATAAGCAAGCTTTATCATTCGGGTAAGTCCAACATGGGTGATGATGCACTGAGTAGGTTGTCCATGGGTAGTATGATTGATATGAGAGAGGAAGAATGGGAGTTGGCCAAAGAAGTGCATAGATTGGCCCATTTAGAAGTACGTTTCTTTGACATGGATAATGGGAAATTAGTAGTTCAGAATGGTTTAGAATTGTCTTTGGTAGTGGAAGTAAAGGAGAAGTAGAAAAATGATCCCATACTTAACCATATAATTGATGTAGTCCAGCAACAGAAGGTTGAGGTATTCTACCAAGGGGCATATGGTATACTTGGCTATCAAGGTAGGCTTTGTGTTCCCAACATAGATGGGTTGAGGGAAAGAATACTAGCAAAGGCTCATGGTTTTGGGTATTCCATTCATCCAGGTGCTACTAATATGTACCGTGACTTGCCAGAAATTTATTAGTGAAGTGGTATTAAGAGGGACATAGCAGAATTTGTGGCCAAGTGTCCCAACTGCCAGCAAGTTAAAGTTGAATACCAAAGGCCGGGTGGTATGCTACAGGATACCAAAATCCCCATTTGGAAGTGGGAAGTAGTAAATATGGATTTCATCATAGGGTTGCCTCATCCAAAATGTCATCATGATTTAATTTGGGTCATAGAAGATTGAATGACTAAATCAGCCCTTTCCTACTTGGCAAGACTTTAGATATAGTGGAAGATTATGCCAAAATGTATATTCGCGGGTTTTTAAGGCTTTATGGGATACCTTTTCCATCATGTCAGATAGAGGCACATAATTTTCTTCAAAGTTTTTGTAGTCTTTTCAGAAAGGCCTTGGTACAAAGGTTAAGCTTAGTACTATTTTTCATTTTTCGATCAATGGTTAGGTTGAACACACTATTCAGACATCAGAAGACATACTGAAGGCATGTATTTTAGACTTTAAAGGAAGTTGGGATGATCATCTATATTTGATGGAGTTAGCTTATAATAATAATTATCATGTTAGAATATAGACAGCTCTATTTGAAACGTTGTATGAGTGTAGGTGCAGATCACCCATATGATGGTTTGATGTTGGTAAAGCAATGTTGATTTGGCCAGATTCTGTTCTTGAAGCTATGGAAAAAGTTTAGTTGATTCGCGAAAGATTTAAAATTGCTCAGAGTCTTCAGGAGTCATATGCTGATCTAAGGAGGATAGACCTCAAGTTTAAAGTGGGGGAAAATATCTTCTTTAAAGTGTTGCCTATGAAGGAAATAAGGAGATTTGGAAAGAAAGGGAAGTTGACTCCCTGATTTATTGGTTTGTTTGAGATTGTAAAGCATGTAGGAGAGATGACTTACGAATTGGACCCTACATCAGAGTTCGTTGTGGTTCACCCAGTGTTCCATGTCTCGATACTGTAGATATGCATTGGAGATCCATCCTTAGTAGTTCCCCTAGAGAGTATTAGGGTCAAATATAACTTGTTGTATGAGGAGATTCCTGAGGAGATACTTGATAGGCAGGTCCGGAGGCTAAGGAATAAGGAGGTAGCATCAGTAAAAGTTCTTTGGAGAAACCAACTGGTTGAACGGGCCACTTGGGAAGCTGATGCAGACATGATGACTAATTATCTTTATCTCTTTTCTTCCAACTCAGTTCCTACAGAAGGTAAATATTTATTTTCAGCCAAAACTCTTTCTCTCTAAGTCCCTTTAAGTGTTCTTAAGTCATATCTCATGTTGTGAGTAATAGGATCCTTGTGATAGAAATAGGTTTGGTTATAAGTTTGGTGGAGAGTTATTGATTCTTTTCCCAATCCGAATTCTAGATGAATCACATTCGAGGATGAATGTTTCCAAGTGGGAGATATATTCTAATACCCCATGTCTAAAATCCACTATGTATCTTACAACTCATCCCCTTAAGTTGTACATACACCTTAGGAGTTATATGTTTTAAGTCATAGCTATGGCAGTGTGGAGTAGTTGAAGTCTATTGTAGATACGATTTGATCCTAGAAATCATCATAGCATGTTATGATTCATATGAAGTGATGTCGTCAGTACAACAATATAGGTTCACTAATTCTCTGTCCAAGTTATGATTAGTTGTTTCAAGTCATATGGACATGAACGAGTCATAAGTTACCACTCATATGTTCATCTGCGCATGCTATCTTTGTCACTGTCAATTGTACAAGTTACTAGTCCAACACGTACCCTCATCTTAAGAGTTATAAGATTGACTCGTGACGACTAGCAAAAACTTTTTGTAAGTTCAGTTAAGGGACCGTTTTGGTCTTTTCCCCTCTTATAACTCCCAACCCATGACTTATAACCCAAGTGAGGCATTATTTTCCTTTATTTTTTAGTCAATTAACAACATCTTCTATCCTCCCATCTTCAAGAACAACAAGATTAGGGTATTCTTACCAAGTCATTTCTCAAGCCTCAAAGTTCAAGTTTTCTTCACTAGTCAAGCAATTTTAGGTATGTGGGGTTTTGGACAAGGTCAATCTTCCATCCTTGTGCCTGAAAAGCTTAATTTATAAGTTGGATTTATATGTTTTACATTAGGATTCATTCCCCAAATTCTAATATATTGAAGTATAACCTTATCTTGTGAACTAAAGGCTAAGAATACATAAAGGTTACATTTATTCATGTTTTGTTTTAAGATTGATATTGTAATTTGAATCTCATAACTTTGATTTGGATTCTGATAAAAGATTTCTCTATGGGTATTGAGCCTAATATTTTGTTATAAGTTCTATGAAAGAAAGTAAGAGTTTCAATATTTAATAAGAAGCATTAAGTTTGTAAGAAAGTATAAGCTTTTAAGTTCCATTCATATGCAATATAGCATGACTTAAGAAAGCTTGATCCTTTGATCTAAGGATAAGACATGAAATACACAAATGATCATCTTGATTATGATTTAAAGTAAAGAGAAGCATAACTTGTTTTCATTATATAAAACCTTGTGCTATTTTAAGGTGGATTTCTTAAGAATGAGCATATGTATATTTTGGGAGTATTATTTAGCACCGAGAAGGGATTATGGATGAACGTATTCCAAATTCCTGGAAACTACGAGCCACTGTCGGTTAAAGTTTTTCCAATATGGATAAAGTATTGTGATACTTAAGTTAATGTTCTATTTTAATGTCAAGGGTAGAATAGCTCACCACAACGTGGGTAAGATGTTGGACTTCATGATAGCTCCCATGGTTTATGTCGGTTAGAAGAATCTCCCACGAGATAGAATAAAAGTAAGGATTTTAGAAACTAAGTTTTATGGCTCACTAAGGTTATTCATTTGCCTCATTATCCAAGTTTTATAATCTTGTAGTCTTTTGATTTACTCAATTCCAAGGTGAGTCATTTACTCTTATCATGCATTATTTGAAAGTCTACATATATATTCAATTCTTGTTTTTTACGCATTCACCCCCACATACCTAGTACATTCCAAAAGTATTGACCCACATATATGTCTATGTGCTACATTGTCTTATTATGTAGGTTCTGGCACTTGTTTCTGGCTGCACGATTAAGTGAAGGCATCATCACCTACATCCCAACTTTTATTGAGTCCTCATAGTTCGAGGAGCAGCTTATCAGACTCCTATTCATTGATAAAAGCATTTTACTTACTTAATTTTTATTTATGTTTGGGTCAGCTGGGGTCTGTCCCAGTGACTCTCTAGTTAGTAATAGAGGCTTTTCAGACTAAGTATCTTTCAGTTCAAAGAGTTTGTTTAAGTTTTCCAATTTACTGGTTGAAAATGAGATATTACGCTGTTTCCATTTTGCCTTTATACATATGTTAGTACATCGTTCATGGGATTTTTAAGCTGAATAGATATCATGGGTTAGCTTAGGACTATTCGTAGTCTTAAGCTCCGTGTAACATTTAGAGGTCACTTTTGGACTGTTACAAAATATAACCCCCTTAAGTGATTTATGGATGTCGGGTTTTAATTGTGCAAGGAGAAAATTGCCCAAAGTGCCCTTAAATTAAAAGCTGAAATTTATTTGTCAATGACTACGGGTCACTGTGCGACTCATATTGTCTCATTACGTCTCTTCACCATGAGTCGTAGCCAAGGAAGTCTTCAAGGAAATCACAATTTGTTGACCCTACGACATAACCAATAGGACTCATAATGGTACCTTATGACTCTTAGGGTCCAGTCGTAATCAACACAGAAACCATTTAGGTAAACACTGGACACCCTATGATTTGCACCCAATGACTCGTAATAAGTCCTTATGACTCATAGTGAGCCACTCATACTCAAAGATGAACTTAGCCATTACTTTCTGATTTGGTTACGATTAGGTCCCTAGGACTCGTCAAGACTCACTACAACTCGTATCCCTAAGTCACATGCAGGATTACAACTCAAGCACCATTCACTGGACATCTTATGACTAGAGTTACATGACCCATCAAAACACCCCCCAACTCATAGGGGTAAGTCATATTCAAGACAATGAGGATAAAATTTGAAAAAAAATTCAAGGACAGAGACCCATATTGCTATATAGTCGGGTTAAAATTTGGGTCAGGAATGATCCCATTGGACCCATAAATGGAATCTAAAATTTAATCTGTCATGAGGTCCCTCGAAGAACAAGGAATGTCTTCTCAGAAGTTGAGCACAAATGGAGTATATATCCGGGCCAAAATCAGCCCCTAAGGTCTAAGGATTTAAAGAAAGAATTTACAATGAAATGGAATAGAAATTGATGTGGAATATAATAGGAAATGGCCATGGAGTGTTAATCTAACTTACCTTATCCTCAATGGATGATTCCCCACACTTTATAACTCTTAGACCTCCCAAAATAGTGGGAAAATAATGGAGGTAATGATGGAAAATGGGATGAAGAAATGGTATTTAACAATTCTCATGTGCCGCTAAAGCAGTCACTTGTCTACTTAAGCGGCATAAGTCTGCCCAAGCGATCATGCCATGGGATTTGAGCATCGCATAAGCGGTATATTGACCGCTAAAGCTGACTTCAAACAAATATTAAAGGCCCTTAAAATATCTAAGGGTCACTAAAGAAACTACCGCTTAAGCGATCAATGGTCTTCTTAAACGGTTGTGCACCGGATCGTACCATGCACAAAATTTTGCTAAGTCCAAAATAAACTCAAATTGGGTGGTCAAGATTTATTTGGAAACTCACGTTCATAAATAAATTGTGCTACCATACCAAATTCAATATTTCAAACTCAATGGAACCATAAAATCTTTCATCTAAGATTTTTTTTGACAAAATATGGGGCCCATACCTATAGTCCATTTTTCATATAATCCACCCAATAGCCAAAAATGAGTTTGGAAGCCTTAGGACCTGAATGAAAGGTCCCCCTAGCCTAAAATCAACATCTTAGCACTGATGGTGCTATTGAAGTTCTCATCTGAGGTCGTTTACTAGTTTTTTGTTCTAAACCAATATCTTAACAACGAAAGCTCCAAAATAGAAAATTGAGCCTAAAATCCAAAGGAACTATTAGTTAACCAAACCAACAGTTACGACAAGTCATAAATGACCTATAGATTATATGAGAAGGCACAAAATACTAGAAATAGGCATAAATCAAGGAAATAACCTAGAGAGTCATTATAATATCCACTACTAAAAGGACTTTTTTCTGGGAAAGCTAATGGGTAGAAAGGGTATGAAATCTCAAAGAGACAAGGTATTGGGCTCACATACTCTGAGCAAGACTCCTTAGGTAAACTTTAAGAAGAAACAATGTTTCTAAGGGATTATCATAGGTGTTGCTGTATCAACAAACTTCCTTACTTTATTTCTCAAATAACCAAAACTCAACCTCAATAACCAACAAGCACCTAACTGAATCAAGGAAGGATGATCCATGCAAACTCAAACCATAACACACTTATACCATACTGATACCTACACAACCAAGTGAAAACTCATCTAAGTCAAAGGTAATCCAAGGCATGAATCATGCGACCAACTCTAATATCTAAATACAACCTTCTTTTGCCTTTTCGAACCGTTATCTACTCCAAACCAAATAGAGGGTCATCTGAGTCCTTTATATGCAATCCCACCACACTAACCTTAGAAATCTGAAGTTTATCCACCAAAATCCATAAGGGTAAGCACAAGTATAAGCCCATAAGGTTCTACCTGAGCACACAAATGATGATGACTAATATTTGTAATCTACTGCCAATGCTATAACTGGTTTGGATGACCCTCAAAACTGACAGTCGAGAGTCCAAAGCACGAACACTCACCATTAAATAATCTACTCCAGGATGTCTCACCAATTAAGGATAAAACCATGCTAATCCTAACCTGAGCATACTACTTCTGTTGAGCAAATAATCTAAATTTTTATGAAAACTGAGAATTAAAAAAAAAAGTAGATAAAACTATCATCAAGTGCCAATGGACTATCATCTGAACATAAATAAACCATAATCAATCTGAATTGAAGAATACCAAATAGGTAGCTAAAGAGTAGGCTTAGTTGGTCTATAAGTGAAACCCCAACTAAGTCAAATCAAAAACCAAAGGTTGCACCCAAGCTCTATCACTCCTAGTTGAAACCTCAACATGAAAATTGAACCGCTCGATCTCAACTATCCAAACCAACCCTATATATGGGAAAGCATCCATACTCTAAATCTATCATAACCTTTAAGACATCATTTTTGTAATGATCCATTAGGTCATTTTCTTGATTTGCATGTATTTTTGGTATTTTAAGCCTTCCCACAGTGGCTGAAAGTTGACTTGTCAAAACTATCAATTTGGTTATCGAATAATTTATTTAGGTTTTAGGATTATTTTCCTATTTTGGAGCTTTCGTTGTTTAGGATTTAATCTCGGATCAAATCTCCTAGTAGATGACCTTAGATGAGAATTCAGACAGTGTCATTAACTTTGAAAGATTAATTTTAGGCAACGGGAACCCTTCGTTCAGGTCCCAAGACTTCTGAACTCATTGTAGGCCATTAAAAGGATTATATGAAAAATCAAACTATAGGTGTGGGTCTCGTATTTAGTCAAAATGGTCTCAAATGAAAGTATTGATAGTTCCATTGAGTCAAAAATATTAAATGTGGTATGGAGTGTAGTTCGTTTACAGGCATATGGTTTCGAACTAATCTTAAACACTCAGTCGAAGTCTATTTTAGACTTAGCAAAAATTAGGTATTTGGTACCTGGTGGAATGCTTAAGCAGTCAGGGATTCGCTGTATCACCCCTTGATCTAATTAAGCGGCCATAGGTAGTTGGCTAGAGTGATTTAGCAATAAGGGGGTAACTTTAGTAGACCTCGATTTAGCGCCTTTAGGGCTGCTTTAGTAGTACCCCTAAGGCTGCTAGACTACTAAAGTGGTCAAGAAGTCACTTTAGTGCCAAGTTAATTTCTTTTGTAGTATTGGGAGCTTTTATCCCTTTTTCCCACTCGATTTTCCACCATTTCTTCCACTATTTTCTTACCAAATTGAGATCTCAAAGAGATAAAATATGGGAAATTATCTATTGAAGCTAAGGTAAGCTACACTAACACACCTTGGTCATTTCCTATCAATTTTTCCCTTTAATTTCTATCCTATTTCATGACAAACTCTTAGAATATAAGTCTTAAATTTCTAAACTTAAAGGTTGATTTGAGACCCGATTTGTGCTCTATTTGTGTTCAATTTTTGAGCACACATTCCTTGTCCTTCAAGGGAATTTGTGACTCAATTTTGGCTTATGTTTATACTCAAATTTTGATCCATCCCATAGTATAGAAATATGGTTCATGTTTTTCCCCTAATGATGTGTAGA
Organism: Capsicum annuum; assembly: GCF_002878395.1. Classification (NCBI taxonomy): domain Eukaryota; kingdom Viridiplantae; phylum Streptophyta; class Magnoliopsida; order Solanales; family Solanaceae; genus Capsicum; species Capsicum annuum. Next base: position 107,672,235 of record NC_061120.1, on the reverse strand, counting down.
TTGTAATTTTTATACTGTGCAGTCTTTTAGGATCATGAAGCAAAGACGGACAATTTATGGGTAATTCAAGGACTTGTGATTTGGCATTAAGGTAGGCTTCTGTCTACTATTTTTCATAAGAAAGTGTATTAAATATGTTTCATATTAGATAGGGATTTTAAGATGTGAAATTAGGTAGAATGTTGTGACTTATTCTAATTTATGACTTTTGGGACTAGAAGGGTGAATCTACCCTTAAGATAAAATACATACTTGTAGGAGCCTATTAACCTAGGTTTGTAGAAGGTTAAACATAGTTGAGTCTAATAACCCTTTAGTTTAAGGTTTTCTATTTTATGTGGTAGACTATGATGGTCTCCCAGATAATGAAATGGTAATGTCAGTTATATATTATTGGCCCAAGGTCGTGATTATGATATTAATTGAATTTTGGGTGACTAATTTATTCTTGTAAAAGACGTGTTTTAGTTTATGAATGATTAAACTCTTATAATTGCATTGTTTCGATACTGGTGATGGCATACATAGATTTGACACATTCATGCTCACTAAATGATATGATTCTAGCTGAAAAATATGGTTTTACTACTGTTCTCCTAACAAGAGGTTTATGCCCACTTTTCACTTTTAACATGAGTTCTTTAATAATGGGAATCATACCATCTTGTTGAATAATTATGATCTATTGAGAGTAAAAATGATATTTTAGTAAATTAATCGAGATAGATTCTAATCTGTGGTTTTACTACCATTATTTACTTTAGTTGAGAGAGATCCAAACCCTTTATATCTCAGAGTTTACTCTAGCCAATGGATTTATGAACTTATACTGTTTAGCTATAATTTGAGTCTGTATGAATGTGTTTATATATAATAGATAAAGTAGAGTGAGGATGGTGATGATGATTGGAAATCTTATATCAAGACTAAGTTGGTGTATACGGGTACTCTCAAAACCCCTAAGGGCCCCTTCATTTGTTAGTTATCATATCAGAGAAAATAGGTCACTATAGGTCCTTACTTTGAAAGTCGTCAAGCTGGAGGAGATGTATACACTGGGATACATTATGGAACTTGGATCGGTTATGGTAGCATGGATTTTTGCCTTGTATTCATCATAGCATGGATTTTTGCCTTGTATTCATTATTGCATGTGCATTGGCTATCACTATTATGCCCTATATCTATTAGCCTTGGGGGATTGCATAGGTATAGGTGGTGAGTATCAGAATATATGTTGTATGCTGATTGGACCTTTTGGGTTATGGGGCCTAATTTAGGTATTATTAGTTCGAATTATCCTGCTACTATATTATTGTTATTATGGTAAATTCATGGCAGGTTTATTATTAGACTGGTACTGAGATCTGTGGTATGATGTTGATTCCCTTCTCGTATGATTATTTTACTATGGATAATTATCTCATTATTAGACATATGGATTAGGTATCCTGATGATGTTAGCACTAGTTCTTGCTCTGATTTGGAGGCCTTAAAACAAGTATAACTATTTTAGACTGTACCTTGACTTAGTCTTATTTATGTGTATATATATAGAGGGATGTACCTATGATATTATCGTATATCTCTCTCTCTCTCTTTCATTTATTCATGTTATATATCTATTCCTTAGCCTTTTAAACTACTATGTATTCTTCTTCTTCCCTTTATTTGGATATTGGTCAGTGATATACGGTATAGAGCTTAGGTTCCTAAGTATGGACTGGATAGGATAGTTTATCCTTATTACCTTCTTAGCCTTACTATGTTAGTTACCTGGATATTTCTGTGTAGTTTACATTTTTTCTTACATGTTATTTATATTTGCTTTATCTTCAGAGCTTAGTCGATAATTTCCCACTAAGTACCATGTGTTTGGTACTCAAACTACACTTCTGTAGCCTACAGATCATAGTATGAGTTTTTGTTATTATTGTGTGTATCATACGGAGTAGCTATGGTTTGAAGGATTAGGGTAATCTCATGTCATTCAAAGTATTACTATTCTCCCTTTTATGTACTAGACTAATCTCTATGTTGTATTTAGATATGGGTTATATATATATATATATATATTCACTTAATACTTCATTTTGTAATCCTATAATTACATTAAAAGCTCATGTACTAATTTCACCAGGTTCTGTGACTGTCTCATGTGTATTATCCTTTTATCATATTTATTTCATATATTCCCTTTATTTCTCTTGGTAGTCCATTACTAATAGTTCTGGACTATGGGTCGGATTACCTACTGGTGGGCTATAGTACGTGCCATCATGACTTGAGAAATTGGGTCATGACAAATTGGTATCAGATCCTAGGTATACTGGTCTATTAGTACAAGATCTTAGTGTCTAGTAGAGTCTTGCAGATCGATGTAGAGATGTTTGTAACCTATCTTTAGAAGGCTCTAGGGCATTCTTAGGAAATTCTATTCTTTTTTCCCGGTCGTGTGTCCATATTTCTATAAGCCTCAAGTACATTCTTTGACTCCATTTTTTCCTAGATAGGCGATGTGTTATTGTCTATAGATACCATTAAGACTTTGGCTTGCATTTCTAAAGATTCAGCACAACATCAAACTAGGGAGTCATAGGCGGATGTCGATGATCTTCAGTGTCAGTTAGAGGATTTAGGGCCAGCCTAGGCTCTGACAGAGTTTGTGACCACTTCAACCTTTCCAAATTTAGCATTAGGGATCCCAATTCTTTTAGGAAATACCTCAAGCTAGGGATGATATTCGATTCTTTAAGCAGTTCTCAAGCCAGAGTTGGGTTTATTAGTGTTCAATAGGGTTCTTTATTAGTGTCAAAGTATGAGATTTGGTTTTTGGAGTTAGTCAGACACACTCCTAAGCTATATTCTTCAGAGTATGAGATAGTACAGTGATTTATTAAAGGATTAGCATTACCACTCCATTTGATATTGGATAATGTGATAGCAGTGGGGTCATCCTTTTATTAGTTTGTTGATCATGCGAGGGAAATAGAGAGAGCATGTATTGAGACTTATAGAGGTGGTGGTAAGAGGCCATGTCATTCATATAGTGTTATTGGTATTCCATCTAGGAGGGAGGATCCTCTTGATGGAGGACAGCTTCAATTTTAGCCTATCAATTCTATGCGGATAGGATTTTAAACTATAGGTGGATCCTATATCATTCATGGTAATCACAGCAGGAAAAGTTTTTGTCAGACCTTGTAGAGTATTTGGTATGGGTCTCTAGGCCATGAAGGCTACTCTGAATTGTAGGGGAAACACCTTAGAGTATTTCAAAATCTTGCTGCAGTTATAGAAATATCAGTCACTGGTCTAGAGTGACCCTGAGGTGAACTGGCTGCTCGAATAGAGTTAGCATATGGTCCCCACAAGCCTACGGCTCCTGAGATATGTTATGATTGTAGGGAGGATGGTTATTTCAGTAGAAAGTGCCCTTAGCATCAGTTAGTTATCTAATTGGGGTCCATTTGTGTTCTTCATCATGTTAGGGATTTAGGGGTTTGCTACAACTGCAGAGAGATCGGTCATTGGTCTAAAGAATGTCCCCGTCGTGAGATCATTAGTCTTTTAGCTCATCCAAATCAGTCTCATGGTGTTGTCGCACCTACTGTTAGAGGGAGTGCACTTAGTTCCTCAATTGGTGATTCAGATGCTTAGTTTGAGTTTTGACATGCTTAGATTAGTTCTTTCTCGGGCATGTTAGGCATGTGATTTTGGATTCCACCATGTGCGCTTCCTATTTCCTGCCGTTACCCTTTTTATTTGAGTATTTTGGGTTCTCGTACCAATCAATGTTTGTATACTTTGTTTGGTTTATACTAATTGTTTTGTGCCTTAATGTAGAGTTAATGATTATATGACTACCCCCATAGATAATTTATTTTAGTGGTGGATAGAGTGGATCAATGTTGATATCTCCCTGTAATGTACTAGTTGGATTTGATTCTGTTACGACTTGATGTTGGGCGTATTTATACGTCTAAGCACCATAACTTACCCATGTTTTAGCTAAGTTTTGAGGATAAAATACATAATTCTTGCACTTTTAGTCTATTTTCAATTAAGTGAGCTGACCTATGTGATTAGCATGCTTTTCAGGTACTAATGTGGAAGATTTCAGCACTTTGGCGACCTGTGGACAGCAAAGGAAAAATTCACATAAGAGAGAAGGAAGCTTTTGGGCTGAATGTGATGCATGAGAACTTTTTCCCGGGCAAACTTAGTATTTTTAAATAGTTAAGGATGCAGTAGCAATTTATTAGAGAAGGATGTTATTAAAAGCATTATTGCTGAATTTTTAGGGATTATTCATTTTTCAGCTTTTGTGATATTTTGGAAAACAGAGACAACGACTTAGTGGAAGCGGACGTAGAGAGGCAAACGTGCTTTCCTCTTGTTCTCGCTAGTCATCTTTATCGCCGAGATTGTTCTAGTTTTGGTATGATGATTATTTCTATTTTGAGTTCTGTTTTATTCATGAGTAGCTAAGCTTATTTGTTAGGGTTATGGAAACCTTGTAGTATACTCTCTATTGCTATGAGTTTGTGAATTTATGATGTGTCACGCCACTTATATCATTACTCTCTTCATTTTGATTGAATTCTCATGGTTGCAAACATAGGGAATGCGCCATTATAGCAATAACTTGTTCGATATAAAAGTTATTGTTTGGAAAAGAGAGTGTGACAAGAAAATAGGGTTTCCAACCTCTATTTACACGTTAATGCCCTAGCAGGATTAACTTCTTGGAGAGTTCGTATAATTTGTTGTACACTTTGGGTTCGAAAGAACTAAAGTGAATAAATCCTTGATGGTTGGAAAACACTTGGGTTTAGAATTAGAATACGTCTCTCTATAAGTGCATGCATGCATAAACTCCGTATTACTAATAGTTAATAGAGAAGTAGAAACTACAAGATGGACATATCCCTAACTCGTCATTCTCTGTGATCAAATATTATTACATATCATCTCATCATTACACTAATAATATCATTGTGCACTTAAACCAAAACCCCCCTTATCTTGGAACCTTCGATCAACAGTCTAATAATAATCGCAATACTTAGTGACCATAGTATTCCCTGTGGGATTCGACACCCAACCCAGTTGGGTTCTATATTTGACAGCGACCGCTTACACTTTCTAACGAGAGTTGTAATTTGGACGTATCAAATTTTGGCGCCGCTGCCGGGGAATACGTTTGTCAACTAAGTTTGTGATAGTTAATAGACCCTTTAGTCAAAGATTCTCAAATTTTACTTTTTGTTTGTTGTTTTTGTTTTGTCCAGTTTTAGTGGACTGCATGCCAAATACACGAAGTTCTGGTCAACCATTATTACCTATAAATCCTGAACCACATCTTATTGGCAGAATGGATGTGCAACGAAACCTTGAGAGGATGGATACTCAACAAAAGTAGGCTAGATTAGCTGCATTGGCAGTTGCGCAAGTAAATCAACAGAATGCTGATAACCCAGGTCGGGTACCAAATCTTGATGATGAGTTATTAAATCCAAGGCGTGCAGATGATGTGGCGGCACCAGTGAACAGGAATGTCAACAGAGATCGTCAATCTACGATGAGACCCAAACGCCGAGCTGTACAAGTTATTTTTGATGATGATGATGACGACTTGGATGGGGCTGGTGCCACAGGGGCTATTATTCCTCCACCCTTGGCACCCGGAGTCAAGTTCAATATCACTAGCACCATGATTCAGCTATTGCAACTCAAAGGGTTATTTGGTGGACTTGTAGGCGACGATCCGAATATACATCTGATTAATTTTATATCAACATGCAAATCGTTTGACAATCCAGGGGTTGGACAGAATATGATCAGGCTGCGCTTATTTCCATTGTCTCTATCTGGAGAGGCAACTCTATGGTTAAACGAGCTAACTCCTAACTCTATCACTAATTGGAGGGAACTGAAAGAAGCTTTCCTAGAAAGGTTCTTTTCGCCATCCAAGAAAGCACAATTAAGAGATGAGATAAGCAATTTCAGACAGCTTCCAACTGAAGCTCTCCACGAGACATAGGAGAGGTTCAAGAAGAAGCTTATGTGGTGCCTAAATCATCAGATGACCAATGTCCAGTTGATGGAAATATTATATAGGGATTTGAACTCGGTGACTAAGCCAGTGGTTGATAATGCTGTGGGTGGGTCATTCATGGACCTGACTTTTACTGAGGCATGTGATATGCTGGATCGTATGACAAAGCAGAGAAAATCTTTGCATACCAGGGATTCTGAGGTAGCAAGCTCTACTGTATCTAGTCGCATGACGGTAGAACAGAGGTGAAGAGAAAAGGAATGTGACCAGGATATGGCTCACATGAAAACGGCGATGGACCTTCTCACCAAGCATTTATTATCAGGGAAGACAGAAAAGGTCAAGGCTGTTGTATCACAGGGAAGAGATGACTGCGATTTTGAGAAGAAAGCAAATTACTTGAATAATCAGGGGGTTTCTGAGGAAATTCCCAAGGAAACCAAGGTTGAAACTATTATGAGAAATTCGGATACAAGGATCGAGACCAAGGGAGTTGGAAGAATAAGAATGACAAGAGCGGTTTGTATGTTCCTCCTAGAAATCGTGAAGCTACTGCATCTAGCTCTGGGAAAATTCCATGGAGGACATGATGGCTAAGCTGTTGAAATGAGTGGAGGCAACCAACACGGGAGTAACTGAGGTAAAAAATGATTTGTCCTCAATAAATCAATTGGTTGACTCGCATTCCACTGCAATAAAACAGCTGGAACAACAAACGAGTCAACTATCAGCGGCATTCAATCAAAGAAAAGCTGGCAGTTTACCTAGTGACACTGTGCAAAATCCAAGGAATGATGGATCATGCTTGGCTATTACTACCAGGAGTGGTAAGGTGTTGGAAAATCCATCCAAGGGCAAGCCGGTGGTTGATAATATAGAAGAGAATGTTATTGAAGCAGATTGTGATAATTCTATAGAAGCTGAAAATCAGAATGAGAATGTTCATGATACTACACCTAGATGTCAGAAGTCTGAAAAGGTTGATAATGGGAAGCAAAATAAAAAGGAAGTGGTGGAGAAAACTCTTCTAAATCCACCACCACCTTTTCCTCAGAGACTAAAGAAGAAGGCTGATGACACCAGGTTCAGTAAATTCATGACCATGCTGAAGCAGCTGACTATTAATGTGCCTTTGGTGGAGGCACTGGAGCAAATGCCAGGGTACGCCAAATTTATGAAGGACCCTTTGACAAAGAAAAGGGCAGCGAGCTATGAACTGGCAGATAATTTTCATCATTGCAGCGCAATTGCCACGAGGTCTTTGGTACAGAAGAAGGCAGATCCGGGTGCTTTCACTATTCCTTGCACGGTTGGACCTTTAGATTTTGCTAAGGCATTATGCGATTTGGGGGCTAGCATTAATTTGATTCCACTAGCCATTTATAGACAGTTGGGGTTGGGGGATCCTACACCAACCAACATGCGGATCATAATGGCAGATAGGTCGGTAAAATGACCTGTTGGTATCTTATATGATGTATTAGTGAAGGCTTCTACCTTTATTTTTCTTGCAGACTTTGTTATTTTAGATTGCGAGGTGGATTTTGAAGTTCCCATAATCTTAGGTCGTCCTTTCCTTACAACAGGAAGTGTGCTTATTGATTTACAAGCAAATGAGCTTTTATTTTGGATGAATGACGAAGTGGTATGTTTTGATGTATGCAAATCAATGAAGCAGCCCAAAGATATGAATGTGTTCTTTGTAGCTGATGTTTATTATGAGGATGAGAAGGAATTGTCTCTAGAGAAGCAGCTTACTGTTGAGCCATTGGCTGCTGTGCTTTAGAACTTTGAGCGTGAGGATATTGAAGAGTACGAAGAAACTATCTGTGCTCTGACAGGAATGGGGTCGTATTCGTATGCCCCTAAGAAGCTGGACCTTGACCTTAAGAATCGACCTTCATCACCGGCGAAGCCATCCATTGAAGAGCCACCGATGCTAGAATTGAAAGAGCTACCCAGTCATCCAAAGTATGCATTCTTGGGTAGTGAAAATACACTGCCGGTTATTATTGCTGCTGATTTAGGTTAACAATAAGTAGAGGCTCTCATCTCTGTTCTGAAGAGGTATAAGAGAGCCATTGGTTGGACTATTGCTAATATAATTGGTATCCCTCCTGGAATATGTATGCACAAGATTCAGCTCGAGGAAGATTACGTACCCACTATTGAGCATCAGCGTCGTCTGAATCCACCTATGCAAGAGGTAGTGAAGAAAGAAATCATAAAGTGGTTAGATGCAGGGGTGGTGTATCCAATCTCAGATAGTAAATGGGTGAGTCCTGTACAATGTGTGCCCAAGAAAGGGGGCATGACAGTAGTAGCAAATGAGAAGAATGAGCTAATCCCACTCAGGCCTATCACAGGCTGGAAGGTGTGCATGGATTACCGGAAGCTAAATTTGTGGACGTTAAAGGATCACTTCCCAATGCCATTCATGGATCAAATACTTGATCGATTGGCAGGGAAGGGATGGTTCTATTTCTTAGATGGTTATTCTGGATATAATCAGATTTGCATTGCTCCTGAAGATCAAGAGAAGACCACTTTTACATGCCCATATCATACTTTTGCATTCAAACGAATGCCATTTGGGCTATGTAATGCACCTGCCACTTTTCAGCGGTGTATGATGTCCATTTTATCTGATATGGTTGAAGACACCTTGGAGGTGTTTATGGATGACTTTTCGGTTGTAGGTGAGTCATTTGAGTCATGCTTGGAAAATCTGAGTATGGCTTTGCAGCGATGTGTTGAATTCAATCTGGTGCTGAATTGGGAGAAGTTCCATTTTATGGTTAAAGAAGGCATTGTTCTCGGGCATAAAGTCTCTGAAAAGGGAATTGAAGTTGATCAGCCAAGATTGAAGCTATCAATAAACTTCCACCTCCAATTTCTGTAAAGGGGGTTCGTAGTTTTCTCGGTCATGCTGGTTTTTACCGGAGGTTTATTAAAGACTTCTCCAAGATTGCAAACCCATTATGCAAAATTTTAGAAAAGGAGACAAAGTTTTACTTTGGTGAAGATTGCTTGAAGGCATTTGAATGCCTCAAAGGAAAGCTAGTTGAAGCCCCTATTATTGTAGCACCTGATTGGTCTCTACCTTTTGAAGTTATGTGTGATGCAAGTGGTGTAGCCTTGGGTGTTGTACTTGGTCAGAAAAGAGAAAAGCTATTTCATCCAATCTACTACGCGAGTAAGTCCTTGAATGGAGCACAGAAGAACTATACCGTCACTAAATAAGAGCTTCTTGCGGTTGTTTATGCTTTTGAAAAGTTCCGTGCTTACTTGTTGGGAACCAAGGTAGTGGTTCATACAGATCATGCAGCTCTAAGATATCTAATGGCAAAGAAGGATGCCAAGCCAAGGCTAATTTGGTGGGTTCTACTAATTCAAGAATTTGATTTCGAGGTAAAGGATGGAAAAGGCTGTGAAAACTAAGTAGCTGATCATCTATCTAGACTTGAGAGTAAGCACACAGTGCAGACCGACCTTGATATTGATGATGCATTCCCCAATGAAGAGATTCGAGCAACTATGGTGTAAAACTTATAGTGGTATGCAGATTTTGCCAACTACATGGTGAGCAAAGTGATTCCTGAGCATCTCTTCTTTCATCAAAAGAAAAAGTTCATGCATGATGTGAAACATTACTTCTGGGATGAGCCCTATCTTTTTCAATGATGTGTTGATGGTATTATTAGACGGTGCATCCCAGATGTAGAGGTGCCTATCATTCTGGAAGCAAGTCATGCTTCCCAAGTTGGAGGTCACCATGCAGGTGATCGAACGGCCAAGAAAGTACTGCAAAGTGGCTACTATTGGCCTTCATTATTCAAGGATGCCTACGACTTTCTAAGAAGATGTGATCAGTGCCAGAGGCAAGGGTCTATCTCAAAGCACCACGAGATGCCCATGTCCAAAATGCTTGAAGTAGAGTTATTCGATGTCTGGGGAATTGATTTCATGGGCCCATTTGTGAGTTCATTTGGGATGAAATATATCCTAGTTGCTGTGGACTATGTATCCAAATGGGTTGAAGCAGTCGCGCTAGCTGATAATGAAGGTAAGAGTGTTGTAGTGTTCTTAAAAAGAAATATCTTCTCTCGTTTTGGGGTACCTCAGACCATCATAAGCGATGGAGGATCATATTTCTGCAACAAGCTGTTCAGAGCCGTATTGGTAAAGTATGGGGTTAAGCAACATAAGGTGGCTACACCGTACCACCCACAAACTAGTGGTCAGGTGGAGGTTTCAAATCGGGAAATCAAGCAGATCCTTGCTAAGATTGTGAATGCCAGCAGGAAAGATTGGTCCAGGAAGTTGGACGATGCCTTATGGGCATATAGGACCGCGTTTAAAACACCAATTGGCATGTCACCATACCAACTAGTTTATGGAAAGGCTTGTCACTTGCCAATTGAGTTAGAACATAAAGCAATGTGGGCACTGAAGCAGCTTAACCTGAAATGGGATGATGCTATAGATATGAGATTGGGACAGCTGAATGAGATGGATGAATTCCGTCTAAATGCATATGAAAGAGCAGATCTTTACAAGGAAAGGATGAAAAAGTACCATGATCAGAGGATTATCCAACGCAGCTTTCAGAAAGGCGATTTGGTACTTCTTTTCAACTCCAGACTGAAGTTGTTTCCAGGTAAGTTGAAGTCTAAATGGTCTGATCCATTCAGAATCAGCCAAGTTTACTCATCTAGAGTAGTGGAGTTAGAAAATAATGATGGTGGTGTCTTTAAGGTGAATGGCCAAAGAGTGAAGCTATATATCGGTCCAACCGACTCGATAAAATGTATAGCCACCATATATCTCGATGAAGTCTGAGTACTTGAGATAACTATGTCGTACCACGACAATAAATCAAGCACTACATGGGAGGCAACCCATCATTTTAATCATTTTTGTTTCACTAGGAGTTTGTTTTTGATAAATAAAAATTCAAAAAGAAGAGTCGAGCCATGACCAAAACTAAGGCGCTTAGTGGGAGGCAACCCATCCTTCCAATCAATTTTGTTGTTTTTGATAGGTGCATGAAGTAAAAAGGAGGAGATTAGCCCCAAATTTTGATTTGAAAGTAACCCATGCCAATGGTGGTAAGTCTAGGAATGATGGAGCAAAGGCTATAGGCTAGGCGCCGCCTATGCCAACATAGGCAATAGGCTAGGCGCCGCCTATGCCAACATAGGCAATACGCTAGGCACCGCCTATGCCAACATAGGCAATGCTATAGGCGCCGCCTACGCCATTGCCTATGCTCACTGCCTCACATAGGCGATAGGCTAGGTGCCACCTATGCCAACATAGGCAATAGGCTAGGCGTCGCCTATGCCAACATAGGCAATAGGCTCGGCACTGCCTATGCCATTGCCTATGCTCACTGCCTCACATAGGCGATGGGCTAGGCGCCGCCTATGCCAACTTAGGCAATGCTATAGGCGCCGCCTATGCCAACATAGGCAATGCTATAGGCGCCACCTACTTATGCTTAGGCAATGATATAGGCACCGCCTATCAACATGACTTTTGCCTACTAACCCATTTGTGAATGGACCAACCCGACCTATGGCTCATCCTTTAAATATATCCTCTACCTTTAAACACCACTCAATTTTTCTTAAGCCTAGGCACCGCCCAAGCACCCTTGCCCTCTCCAAGCTTTTCTGTTTTCTCATCTAATCTTGCAGGCTCACCTTCCCAATCCACCACCAAGTAAGTTGTTCTTTCATATTCCATAGTTGTTTTAGTGCTATGCTTATAATGGTTAATTAGATTTTGTAGTAGTGCTTGGTGATAAGAGTATGGTTAGTTTGTTATGATTTTTGAAGAATACATCTCATTGAGTGACGGGATTCATGTGGGTATTCTTGATTTCACTCCGACATGTATCGATTGGTATTCACTGTCATAATGTTTTTTTATTATTTTGGAGTTGAAATTTTGAAGTTAATGCATAATTTTTGGAGTTGTAAGCTTGACTACGTAAGTGACTCGTTCATTGATGTAATAGTCATGGTTAACCAAAAGCATAAGATTGTGTAATTGTTTCTATGCTATAGCATGATAAGATTACACGACCATTGTGTGCTGCTTCTCTATATCAAACTACAAAATTGTTGCATAAAGTGAAGGGTTGAAAGTGTGACTGCGCTAATAATGTTGTTGGCACATACCACCTAAATGTATGTCGATGAAGTCTGAGTAATCGACATCACTCACTCAATTAGTTTCTTCAAACAAATAAAGTGTGGGGTGGTGCCATCACTATTTTCTTTTTTGATTATAGTGAATTTTATGAAATGAGGCTAACATGACTATATTGTGATCTCAGGTAACATGGCTCCAAAAGGACGACAGGGAAAGAAGAAAGCATCCACCTCACAAAAAGGTCAAAAACGGTTAAGAAAGGACCAAACTGATTCCTCATCTCTTCAAGTGCCTCGATGCACTTTTGGGATCAAGTGGGTTCTGGAGGAGGAAGGGAAGGAACGGTATAGAAACAATAAAGTGAAGAAATATGTCCATGTGGAGTTGATGCAGAAGGAAAGTTTAGCAAAGAGAGACCCTCGCATTTTGGCTAAGATTATGGCACTAAATCTTGACTTTATCTTCCGAGACATGGGCGAATGTAATCTTGATTTGACGCGAGAGTTTTATGCCAACTGGTCCCCAAGGACTACGGATAATAAAGTAAAGATTCGGAGGCAAGTCTTGCAATTGAACGCTGATTTTTTCAACTCTTTCCTGGGTACTCCAAGTGTGGATCAATCACCACTCAAGGAGCTCTACAACAGACCTCCCTACAGAGCCATCAGACATACGTTATGTGGATCAAGATCCATGACCCGGTGGACTCGTCATAAAGATAATGGTCATCACAATACTTACCCATATGCTTGTTTGAACAGAGAAGCTCGTATATGGTTAAGAATAGTCAATTCCTGCTTGATTCCTAGGACATAATACACTAAGGTCACACGTGATCGAGTCTGCTTGGTATATGCTCTAATGATGAATGTTCCCATCAACATTGGTGCAGTTATATGAACATCAATGCGAAAAGCAAGGTTGCATAAAAGGTCTTATTTTAGCTTCAGCAACTTGTTAACTACAATTTTAAGGAAAGAGCGCATTGAGGAGGAGCCAGCAGACCATAAGTTGCCACATAACCCGAAGAAGATAGATCTCACAAAAAATCAAAGATCCAAAAACTGGTCAAGGCATCAACCTTACCACTGCTGAGAGACATGCTCGAGACGAGAGTTTTTTCCACCATCTATGTGGCATGACTAGGTTTACCATGCTGAATGGGGGTCATGTGCCGACTGATGCAGAGCTTCGGTAGCTGGACTATGACTACCCGCTTAATAAGCATGCTCGGTCCATGTGTGGAGTGGGAGTAAATTTTGAGGAACCTCTAGATGATGATGTACCGACAGACGATGATCACCGAATGCTAGACTCTGATGTGGAGGACAATTCTGATGATGAAGACTCTAATGATGATTCTGACGCAGGGGGTATGACACCGGATATAGAGGAGGAGTCTGACTAACCAGGTTTTTGCTTATTTAGTTACACTGAGGGCAGTGTGTTCCGTATAAGTGTGGGGTGCAGGTATATATCTGCGGATTGCCTTGTCTGCTGTATTGCGTACTGCTTGCCTGCATTTATTCTAAAGTTGTTTTGATTTAGTCGTAGTTAGTTAATTTTAATTAGTTAGATTTTTTGCATGAAATTGTTCTTATAGACGGCATGCCATTATAACAGGAGTTTGTGCTGAATCACTACTATTGAAATATTTAGGCTCTAAGTTGTGACTCATTCTGTGATAATTGCTTATGGTTTAATTCATTCATCTGTTGGGTCAAGAATCAATAATGCTCCCAATTAAGTTGACCATGTGCCATGTGTGTGTAAGGTTATTGTATATTCTTTGTTGCGACTGATGCTAGAACTTGCCTAGTGTGTGTGTGAAGCGAAATAAAGATTATGAGTTTAGGAGATGATTTAGGCATTTCTTTGGCAGCCCTGATTCTGTTTCTCTTCTTTTTACCTACCTTTGTACATTGTCCTAGTGAACACCCTTTGAGCCTTTAGCTATTTTTGTTGGCAACCTCATATGTAGCCTAATCCATTTTTTTAAAAAGACCATAATTTGATCCAAAAGCTCTTAAGCGCTTTAAATTGTAGAATCAAATTGAGTAAAGAGTATGTCAAAAGAGAAAAAAAATGGTGAAAGTAATGCCCCAAAGTTTAGTTATTGATACATGAAAATGTAATCGAGGGTGGCTATCATAGGGATGCTTAATAGATTAAAAAAAAAAGGAAAAAGAGAAAAGAAAAAAAAATGATGCGTCTGTCATGAGTTATATATTCCCATCATAGTATTTTTGATTGAGTAACAAAATGGGTGAAAGGGGGTTGGTAGATGAAAGGAAGGTAGAGTGGTTGTTAAAAGCTAGTGTAAATGGCAGAATGTAGTGTATTAAAGCGCTTGGAGAGCATCGTCACCACTTCTGGCCAAAATAATCCTACCCGTCCCTTTAGCCTACTTTACAACCCGTAAAGACCTATTTGATCCTAACCTTAGCATTCTGATATTAGTGGAGCATTACACTAAGGGCAAGCATATGGTCATCAGTTGTAATCTACGAATTCTTTGTGAGAGTGAGAGCAAGCAAGTTCTTATACCCATATTTCTGAAAAATGCAAAACTATGAGTGATTATGGGTAACATTTTGTGTGAAATCACATGGTTGATGATTGTTGGGTAGTTTTATATGTTTTTTTGGTTTACTTGTGAATACGAATTAACCAACTTAATGAGTCTCTGTTGGAGGGTGAGTTGTTTCTAGTAATGATCAAGAAATCGACTCTTTGTTAATAATTACAAAGTCTGTCTTGTTGAAAATTTTGTGTGCTTTTGTGAAGTTTAGTTAGGTATTCGCATGGATGTACTATTTTGTTCGAGGACAAACAAAGCTTTAAGTGTAGGGTGGTGATGTTGGGTGTATTTATACGTCTAAGCACCATAACTTACCCATGTTTTAGCTAAGTTTTGAGGATAAAATACATAATTCTTGCACTTTTAATCTATTTTCAATTAAGTGAACTGACCTATGTGATTAGCATGCTTTTCAGGTACTAATGTGGAAGATTTCAGCACTTTGGGGACCTGTGGACAGCAAAGAAAAACATCACATAAAAGAGAAGGCAATTTTTGGACTGAATGTGATGCATGGGAACTTTTTCCTGGGCAAACTCAGTATTTTTAAATAGTTAAGGATGCAGTAGCAATTTATTAGAGAAGGATGTTATTAAAAGCATTATTGCTGAATTTTTAGGGATTATTCATTATTCAGATTTTGTAATAATTTGGAAAACAGAGACAACGACTTAGTAGAAGCGGACGTAGGGAGCCAAACGTGCTTTCCTCTTATTCTCGCTAGTCATCTTTATCGCCGAGATTGTTCTAGTTTTGGTATGATGATTATGTCTATTTTGAGTTTTGTTTTATTCATGAGTAGCTAAGCTTATTTGTTAGGGTTATGGAAACCTTGTAGTATACTCTCTATTGCTATGAGTTTGTGAATTTATGATGTGTCACGCCACTTATATCATTACTCTCTTCATTTTGATTGAATTCTCATGGTTGCAAACATAGGGAATGCGCCATTATAGCAATAACTTGTTCGATATAAAAGTTACTGTTTGGAAAAGAGAGTGTGACAAGAAAATAGGGTTTCCAACCTCTATTTACACGTTAATGCCCTAGCAGGATTAACTTCTTGGAGAGTTCGTATAATTTGTTGTACACTTTAAGTTCGAAAGAACTAAAGTGAATAAATCCTTGATGGTTGAAAAACACTTGGGTTTAGAATTAGAATACGTCTCTCTATAAGTGTATGCATGCATAAACTCCGTATTACTCATAGTTAATAGAGAAGTAGAAACTACAAGGTGGACATAACCCTAACTCGTCATTCTCTATGATCAAATATTATTACATATCATCTCATCGTTACACTGATAATATCATTGTGCACTTAAACCAAAACCCCCCTTATCTTGGAACCTTCGATCAACAGTCTAATAATAATCGCAATACTTAGTAACCATAGTATTCCCTGTGGGATTCGACACCCAACCCAGTTGGGTTCTATATTTGACAGCGACCGCTTACACTTTCTAACGAGAGTTGTAATTTGGGCGTATCACAACTCAAACCAGGGCCTGGCCGTGATGGGTATCTCAAGTCCCACGTGGACCATAGATTACCCCTTCACCAAACCGAGCCAGCAAAATAACTTCAAGTGTCGGATTAATTCCAAAATATAACTAGATAACGTAAAATAAAACTGGTAATGATTCCTTATATGTCTATACATCTACCAGTGACCGGACAACCGTCCATCACCGAAACTATTAACCAAACCAAAACACCCAAGTCCATAGTAATCCAACAAAGCCTCTACAAAACTGAATGTCAATAAAATGTTAGGTAATGCCCCTAATAGTATCCAAAACAAAGTCTAAACAAGGTCTAAGACATTGGAAACAAGGACCATGAAATGAAGCCTTCTGAAGTATAGAAGCTCACCACTTCAATGCCAATTCACAAACTAACTCAAGCACCAGATCACTGTGCAAGAAAAGTAGAAGAAGTTTTGGTGCCTACATCGTGTGGGGAGACAGCATTTGTATAAGATTGATGGTTGGAGTGCTAGCACGTATCTCAGGGTTATAGGAATAAAATAATGCCATGATCACAGTTCGAAACCAACAGAACATCTAAAGCATAATATCATATGAAATATTTATACATATATATATATATAAATATAATATCACATGCTGAGGTAGGGAACAAGTCTTAGCATGAACTTTGAAACCCTTAACCTGGGTTATGTAGAATAACTGTCATATAACAAGGCACCCACGGGCTATATGGGACCAGCTCTTCCAGTGCATGTAACCGCACAAACCAGAGAATATCCATATCTGTATATGCCTTTATGGGGTACTCAAATATCCTGGCATAGTCAAGGTGACTTAAGCACCAATGTATATAATATGGGGAGACTCGAACCTCCTATTCATATATTCAGTTTGGGGGACTGCAACCTCTCGGTCATATAGACACCCACACCGACTAGCGCGGTTTTAAGTTTTAGTCCTTCGGACTCCACTTTCACAGCTCAGCTATACATCCCACTTTAAAGCCCAATTAAAACATTCATTACACATACACAACTATTAATCTAATTACCTACCAAAATCACCCCGTTGATATCATCAAACCAACCTCACTTGCAAGCGTACAACATGCCATAACCATTATTAATCATCTAGGGACTCGAACCCCTTGTCTAACAAAGACGTCAATTCAATTCATCCTTTAGGGATTAGAACCCATTTAGTGTTTAAATCAATTTATGGCCAACAAGACCTTCATAAAACCCTTTACCAATTATTAACATTCTTAGGCCAATGCCTTAGTTCAAAACACAATTCATCATGTGACAAGATCATTCTCATAGATAATTTCACAAACAGGTTCAGGAAATTCCATTATCGAAACCATCATATTCAGTATTAAGCATGAACCTTTAGTTAAACCATAATTCCCATGCACCCACGCGTGGAAAACCATTATTAAAACATGCATAATCACAAATAAAATCATAAGGAATTAATACCCAATAATATTCATTCAAACCCTCAATCTTGGTTTTAAAACCACCATTATTAACTCATGAATAATGTTTTAAACATATGTTTTTAATGATACAACAATTAGGAAAGTTCACGTGCCTGATTTACGAAGATTCACAAAGAGAATTTGATCCTTAAGCTCTTAGATGACCACTTTGAAGAAACCCTAGCCCAATCTTTTTAGAGAGAATTTAGAGAGTGTTTAGAGATAGTTTGATCTTGTAAAGGTTATAATGAATTACCAAAAGGTTTTATAACATGTGAGGTCTTAAGGGTTTGGGGTGGGAAATATCCAAAGGACCCTCAGCTTAAAGTTGTAGAAAACCTGCATTTGGTTATGAGTTAGACCATTGCTTTATCACTACAACTTACGACTCATACCCTTAAGTCATCACCATAACAGAGAATTAAACCACCACACCCTGTCCAACTTATGTCTCCCTTACCTTACTTATCACTGGACCATACATATGACTCATGGAGATCTTTTTATAACCAGGATAGAACTTGGCCAATAATACACTGGTTAACTTATTACTAGGGTCACCTGACTCGTAGCCACACCATATGACTAGTAGGATGGGTCGTCACTAGGACAGTGAGCTTAGAGATCAAGGAATTTTCAAGGACCAAAATCCAAGGCATTTTAGAGTCCTATTTACCTTGGCATAATGGCCTTCTTATGGTCCTAGAGTGGTACTTATGATTGTTGTTCACTTTTGGTACAACTAATTATATAATATTGTTATCATTATTTTCATTGTTCGACGTTAACCAATCCTCACTTGGTAGACAACTATACTAGCATTATCTAGTTTGAATTCCCTTCCTCACGATTCTTATTTATTGGCTTAGGCGACTAGCTTGGTTGGATAATTTATCCCTTGTAGTAAGGTGAGTTTAGATATTTTCCTCTTTTATTGGTGAAGTTAGACTGGTTTTTGAGTAGATTATAGCAGTGAAGTTAATTTGACTTTCTTAGTTTTTTTATGGTTCAAAGGTTGGCAATTTGATTTCATTGCCTATTTCTGAGTTTGAGATTTTAGGGCTTGCCTTCTGATTTGCTAAAATTCTAGTATTGGTTTCCCTACTTTATATATAGATAATTTTTAAGGTTGACCAGTTTAGGATGTGTTATTCTGATTTGGCCATTTCATCACCTAGTAGTGGCCTTTATATGATGCCAAGAGGTCATAGATTGGTTTGTTAGGTTTGTTTCCTAGTGATAGCTTTGATCATAGTATTGGTGTGGAATTGGACACATTATTCTTATTGGGATTTAATTCTTGTTCTAGTGGGGTTAAGAGAGTTGGAGATAGATGATTTTTCCTATGACCATTTCTTAAGTTTATAAATTAGGTATTTATTGCTAAGATGGAGTATTGGTATTTCTTGTGCTTTGCTAGAGTTGCATTTCTCCAAGTTTCTAAAGTTTTGACTATTATTAGTACAATTTGCAGTCATGGTGAGTTCTTGGGTATTCTTTGTTCGTTTATGTTCTTCAGCAGATATGGAGTTAATTGCTTATGCTTTTAGCTTGTGGTTTATCCTCCGTGGTGATTTTCTTCTTCAGATATATTTTGGTTTTGCTCAGCCATGATCCAGTAAGGATATGTCTGATTGGGATGGTAATATTGACTGATGTACTTAGACTTAGATCAAACTAGTAGGCTCAGTTTGTGATTGACGCCTTGGCATAAGGAGATAGAGGTTATAATAGACTAGGAGTGGGGATGATTGACCTTCTGCATGGAAGTTTTTCATAGTTGAGATCGAGCAATTCTGTCTTAGTTCCGAGATTTTGTTGTGGAGCTTGAGTGTAGCTTTTATTTTTAGATTTATTTTAGTTGGGGTTTCATCAATAGGCGGGCTAATCCTACTCCTTGTCTACTTATTCGGTCTTCTTCAGTTCGGATGTATTGTGGTTGATAGGTGTTCAAATAATAGCATGTTGGCACTTGGTGATGGTTCTTTTGATTCTAACCTTAATTTTCAATTTTTTCAGAATTTTTAGTAATCTATTCATTAGTAGTAGTATACTTCAGTTGGATTCATCATGGCTTTATCCTCGATTGATGAAACATCCTGGAGTGGATCATTTATTGGCATAGATTACAGACCTTGGTTATCACCACTTGTGCACCCAAGTAGAGCCTTATGGGTTTATTCTCATGCTTATTATTGTGCATTTGGGTGGATCAACTTTAGTTCTTTGAGATTTGTGTGATGGGGATGTGGGGATAGGATTTGAGTTACTTTCTATTGTTTGGATTTAATAGAAGTTTTGAAAATGACAAAAAAGGTTATACTTGAATATTGGAGTTGGTTGCATGACTCATGCCTTTGTTTGCCTTTGGCTTGGAAGAGTCTTTGCTTAGTTGTGTCGATATTGGTGTGGTGTCAGTGTGTCGTGGTTCAAATTTGTGTGCATCAGCCTTCCATAGTTTAGTTGGAGGCTAGTTGGTGGTTGAGGTTGAGTTTTGGTTGTTTGAGAAGTTAAGAAAGGAATTTGGTTGAAAAAGGAATACCTATGGCTAAATCCCTTAGAAGTATTATCTCTTCTTAGAGGTTATCTGAGAAGTCTTGCTTAGAGCATGTGGGCAGTATTTGTCCCTTCAAGCTTTTGTGCTCTTTTATCCATTTACTTTAACAGATGAAAGTCCTTTTAGTATTGGATATTATAATGACCCTCTTGGTTATTTCCTTGATTTTCATGCAAGCCTTTCTACAACAGCTACAAGTCATTTATGACTTGCTGGAACTGTCGGTTTGATTATCGAATAGTTGATAATTCCCAAGATACATCTTCACTTTGTAGATTATGTGGTCGCTGTCAAATATAGTAACCCTATAAATATTAGGGTCAAATCCTGAGGGAATACGTGGAATCGTGGCTCTCGGTTGTTGTAATCAACGGATAGAAGTGGAAAAGTAAATGGGTGGTTTTAAGTAAAAATATCAATCAAGTGGCTAATATCAACTTCGTTTGTAATAAGTCGTAGTGAACACTAGGATTGTGTTTCCCCTGACTTTTCAACTTTGTAGGCTTATCGTGCTTTGTTAAACTAACTCGATATCTTGCATGTAGAATCTGATAAGTTATGAACCATCAATAGTCCTTTGGATGAGCTGACGGATTTCACCCTTTACCTTTTGTGTCTCATGATGTTGTTTTACTAACCCTTAGCTTAATCCAAGTTAACTATTACTTTGTGAGTCTCTAGTTATTAGATAAAAGCTAATCATCTTACTTAGATAATACCTAGTAGCTTGGATTGACAACTAAACATAAAATTATTGTTGTAATTATTTTTTCTTAGTCACTAATCCTCGTTTGGAGTAAGTAGCAATAATATTGGTGCGATCCTAACGTTAAGGGTGAACACGATCATTAGGCTCGATTACCCAATCCTTACCACTATCATACTCATAATCATCACTACCCCATGTTGACTCCTCACCCTCTGCCTCATGTTACTCGGGAGGGTACCCGGCTACCTTTGATGCAAAGTGGCAAGCATCTGTCCAAACTGATGCTCAAACTGCTTGATAGTCATTCCATGAGACTCAACCTTCTAGTTCAAAACTGAAATATCAACCTTGATCTCCTTAAGTCTAGCCTCTTGACTTTCTTACCCCTTCACCAGTTTAGTCAACATTTCTTCCATTCTTGATTTTGTATCTCGTCTGTCAGGCGGAATATACCTGTCTCCCTTATCCTTATAATCACCTTTTTCATCTCCAATCACCATCTTTATCCCTACTGCGGTCTCATATCTGTCACATTAGTAGTTTCAACCTTGGTTTCCTTGCCCTTGGTCTCAAAAACCCGCCACCTAATGATCTAAATACTTTGCCTCCTCTTCAAACTCAGACTCATGAACTCTAGAGGCTACACCTTGTGCCACTACTGCATTAACCATTGCAGAATTTATTGTTGCAAACTGTTTGGCTGACTCACCAATATCAATACTTAATAGTGAAATCTCCTGAGCTACAGCATCCTTGGCCACTCTCTGCTCACTAGAAACTCTAATGGTATAAGTGCCAGAACCTATCTAAACCTCCTGAGTTTTCCACCCTCAGTTAGTTGGCGAGATCTGATCCATAATAATAGAAATTATCTCCCATTGTAACATAGCTCTGGAACTGATGGTCAAGGCTCTATAGAATTTCTCCAACAAGCTTAGCCCTAAAATCCTATGGTTGGGCACCATGCTAAGCTTCTTCTTGAACCTAAACCATGCCTCATACATAGATTCTGACTGCAGTTGTCTAAAATAATAAATCTCATCCTTGAGCTGTAACACACTAGATGGGCAAAAGAACTTGTTCAAGAATTGTCTGCGTATATCATTTCATGTAGTGATAGATGCTCTTAGAAGTTCCCTCAGCCATAAAGATGTTTCTCCTATAAGTGAGAAGGGGAACAACCTTAGTCTAAGCGCCTCTTGATCTACCCCAGGAATAGTACATGAAGTGCAAATCCTAGTAAAATTGGTCAGATGCATGTTTGCATCGTCTGTAGGCAACCCCACAAACACACCCTTCAAGTATAAGAGTTGCATCATAGCACTACAGATACGGAACTTCACATCAGGGGGAAAGATAAGATGAATAATGGCTCCAATATCTACCGGCTCAACGTACCTTATATCTTCTTCATTATCCTTGAATGATTTCACATGCTAATATGTTGAGATTTTTTGAGGACGGACACCTCTCACACTATTTTGATTTCCACTGAGTGCATCTCGGTGGTCTGCTTCTTGTCTCTGCTCAGCTAGCTCTTCCTCCCTAGCTATTAGTTGAGATTCTTATGTATCCCTCCTTTCATTAGAGGATCTTTCTAAAATCACCTCTATCTACTGATCAAAAACATCCTGAACTCCTTCATGGGGAGGGAGAGGCACATCATCAAGAACCCCTTTAGAAATGTTATCTCTTTTCGATTTTGTCATCCTACTTGGAGTTTGTAAGATCCTCTCTAGATTCAAATTCACTAGGAGTAAGGGATTGTCTCTTCTCTGTGTGCTAGGAATACAATGGCATATACCCAACTATGAACAGAAACAAAAAGACTCGTAAACTACAACAATCTCAATTCACAAATAAACATCGTATTCCCCGACAATAGGGTCAAAATTTTATAACGCCCAACTTACACCTTCACTCTAAAGATTATGTGGTCTCTATAAAATATAATAACCCAATAAATGTTGGGATCGAATCCCAAGGGAATACGTGGAATCGTGGCTCTTCGTTGTTGTAATCGACGGGTACAACTGGAAAAGTAAATGGGGGTTTTGAGCAGCAATATCAAACAAGTGGATAATATAAACTTTGGTTCTTATCAGTTGTATGTGAACACTAGGATTGTGTTACCCCTGGCTTCTTAATTTTTTAGGCTTATCGTGCTTTTTTGAACTAACCTAATACCTTGCATGTAGAATCTGATAAGTTATGTACCATCAGTAGTCTTTAGGATGAGCTGACGGATTTCACCCTTTACCTTTTGAGTCTCAGGATGTTGCCTTACTAACCCTTTTCCTAATCTCAGTTAACTATTACCTTTAAAGTCTATAGTTATCAGATGAAAGCTAACCATCTTACTTAGATAATACCTAGTAACATGGATCGAAAGCTAAACATCACATTATTGTTATAGTTATCTTTTCCTAATGACTCTCCCCTTTTGGAGTAAGTAGCAATAACCAAGGCGGGATCCTAACGTTCACAACCACTAAGATAACTATTAAAGTGAAGATAATACAATGCATGCATAGGTATCGATTCAGAAGAACAATCACACTTTCCCTACTTTAGCCGCTCATGCATGTGAAGTAAGTAACAACATTCATGATTGAAGCATAAGATGAAATCACAATAATCACAAGTAAAAACTTAAAACTTTAACTTAATTAATCAACTGAAATCACTACAAGAGAATTCCAAGATCAAAATCGAATCTCGAAATAAAAATATGTTTGTAAGTATCAAGAGTGAATAGTTGCTACTAAAAAATTCAAATAAGGGGTATTTATCGTACATGAGGAAACTCTAAAATCAAAGATCGGATGAAAAAGGACAAAAAAAGATATTTGGCCACCTGTGGTGTCCACATACGCTGAGGATGGGCAATCTAGACACCTCTATGTGTAGGAAAAATTTCATACAACTTTTTCTCTAGGAATTTAGGACTTCTGGCACTTGCCTTACCCACATATTGCCCACATGTGCTACATGCGGTCCACATGTTGACATAGGTAAGTGCCGAAAGTTATTTTTTATCTTTTTTGCCATCGGGATCTTCAATTCTAATACTTACCTTAGTCTTATATAGACCACATGTGCTATATGTGGTCCACGTATAAACATAGGTAAATGTCGGGACTTCCAATACTTGCAACCAAGCTTCAAATTTGCAACTTTAAACACATGCTTTGGTCACAAACAACTAGAAAGTGTTGTGAATGTCTAAAATTGATATATTTAGTAGCCAAAAATTCTATTTTTAAATTTTTTCATAAACTTAGCATCAAAAACCTAGTTTCCTGCAAAACATACCCAAAATGCATCATATCTAACAAAACAACCTAAGAAACATACATATTTTCACAGTTTTATGCATCGAAAGTGCTATATTTCTATAGCACATCAGCACCCTCAACATAGACGTTTGCATGTCCTCAAGAAGCAACACAACACAACAAAATGTAATAAGACACAATGCTTAATTAGGAGGTTCTAAGATATTCAAGGTGGTCAATCAACACTTTAAACTCAAATCTCAACTCCCCTTCCTATCTCGCATTTCCAAACCAACTGTGTATAAACATGAAGTACAATAATGTGACATAACAGGATCAAAGTATGGTATTACATTAGCAACAGATAACCATGTATGTGTACAAGGTACACTACCCAAACATGTAAACAGCTAGCAGTATGACTCGTGTGCCCTCACAACAAAGATATCCCACTCACTCACATGAAATAATGCATGTTAATGCAGAAACAGTCAAGAGACACTCACACTCAGAAGAGAAGTTTCAATCGATGTGCATCAAATACCATAGGCTTGCCCTTATTTTCTTTACCTTAGTTTTTAGACAGTCAGGCTCAATCACTATAGGATATTTCTCAGTTTGTAATATAGGCTTGGGGGTTGGTATGGTACATATGGACATATCAAGTGACTAAGCCTCATCAGCTCTATACTAACCTTGGGGTCTTACTTATTAGCTAATTTTCTTTTTATTCTTCAAATTGTATCACAGTTACATAACATATTGGAAGTAACATATATTATTTAAAAATTAATTACTAGCAAGTATTATAAATCACAATAATTAACAACTAAAAATATGTAAAAATTGTATATAAATTGACTCTTTTAATTCCATCAGTGTCACATAAATTGGGACAAAGAGAGTTTCATATATTATATGAAATTTATGTAGAAGTATTATAAATTATAATAATTAACAACTTAAAATATTTAAAAATTATACAAAAATCTTAGAATTATACAAGAAAAAAATTGATTGGCTCTCTAAATCTTATCGATGTCACGTAAATTGAAACGAAGAGAGTAAAAATATTATCTAAAATCTAAAAAAAGGTATTATACATCATTATGAACAATAATTCAAAAAAAATTAAAATCATGAAAAAATCGACTCTCAAAAGATTATTTGTATTACAAAAGAAATAGCATATGTTGGGCCCGTGCAAGCATGGACTCGTATGTTTGTATGTATGTATGTATGTATGTGTAGTATATATACATATGATATTATCGTATATCCCTCTCTTCCTTCATTTATTCATGTTCTATATCCATTCCTTAGCTTGTATACTACTATATATCCTTTTTCTGCCCTTTATTTGGATATTGACCAATGATATATGGTATAGTGCTTAGGTTCATGCGTATGGCCAGAATGGGATGATTTATCCTTATTGCCTCCTTAGCCTTATTATGTTACTTTCATGGATATTTAGGTGTAGTTTAAATTCCTTCTTGCATGTTATTTATATTTGTATTATCTTTGAAACTCAGTCGGCAGATACCTACTAAGTACCACGTATTTGGTACCCATACTATACTTCTTCAACCTATAGATCATAGAATAGATTCCCATTATTGTTATGTGTGTCATGCAGAACAACTATGGTTCGGAGGCTTAGGATGAGCTCATGGCGTTCGGAGTATTACTATTCTCCCTCTTATGTACTAGACTAATCTTATGTTGTATTCAGAGATAGGTTGTGCCTGTATATTCATTTAGTTCTTTATTCTGCAATCTTATTCTCAGACCCGAACTTGGGTCTGGCCGTGACGAGCATTTCGAACCATTGAGGTCCGAAACACCCCTATCTGTCTGGTAATCATGCACCTAATTCATATGATCAAAGAAATGTGGAAAAGTACAATAATTTGAAAACATGGTCATAAATATGAATAGAGACAATAACGGGGAGATAATGTTCCCTCAACATCAATTATCCTCTGAACAACTGTCTGTGAAAATCTCTAACAAATGACTAAAACAATGTCTATCTGAAAACTGGGACAAGGCCCCCAGTAGACCCAAAAACTAAATATAAGATAAAAGGACTACAGGACATAAGATCTTCCAAAACATAGAAGGCTCACCACTTGTCTCTACAGCTCTGTCTGAAATTTCTACTGATTCTCTTGACCCCTAGACTAGGCCTCTGAACCTGAGAGGTTGGAGAGGGGAGGGGGTCAGCACAAAAGTACTGGCACGCAGAGATATCAAAAAAAACATAATATTTTTACAAAGTATAGTTGAGAGCCATTATAAAGCAATTTCGTATCAAATCATTTGAAAGCACATTGGTGTAATGCAATAGTTTTTCTTAATAATAATGAAATGAACCTGAGCTAGGTGGAATACCCTACATAATTTACACCAACTGTCAAACCTCGGTTGCACCCGAGATTAGAGTATAAGTGAGGGAGACACACACAAGACCACACCGCATGGTGTCTAGACCCAATGGTAGTTCCCAAGATCACTTGGCTCGGGATACTACCTATAGCCCCAATTTGGGAATGACATGAAGTCGCCTGGTACCAATATTCTGTGTTGGTAAACACATTCTTCCAGCGATTCGCCCTTGTGTCTCAAACGCCTTCTTCGGGCATCCACCTATCTCATGTAAAAATCATGTATCGTATTCTGTAGGGTAGCGTCATACCCCGACTTGCAAGTCATCAATATCACATCCACATATGCATAATCATGTAAAAAACAAGGTGCTTCATCATTTTCAAGTGGTGAACAATATTTATTTCAAATTCATGCTCTCTTTTGTTGATCACAATATAATAAGGAGTATCGAAACATTATCATGGGAATTTGAAAATAATTTATCATTCATATTTATCAAACTTCCATGGAAAATCTTAAATCACATATTCATGGTTTCAACCATTGAAGTATAAAGGCAAACAATTCCCATGACATAAAGTAAATGACTTAGAAATCATATTGAAAGCAAGATATTAGCATTTGATTGAAAACCCCCATTTAAAAGCATGCATGTTCATAAAAACTACACCCATGAGATTTTTGGATAACCCCACGTACCACTATTTCCAAGGATAATAGGTGTTTCTTGAAGCTTGCAGATTGATGAATCCAAATATGTAATTATCTTTGAAAACCTACGGTCAAATCTTGAACAATTTGGGTTTTTATTTTGAAATCCTAAGGAGAATCTTGAGCACTTTTGATGAAAGAATATGTATTTTGGGGTCCTTTGAACTAAATCTCATGTTTTAGGGCTAAGTAAGGGTGGAAAAGGACCATTTTTTCCTCAACACGGAGTGTTTAAATCACCAGAATTCCTTACATAGGCGCGGCCCATCCCGTTGCCTATGTTCACATAGGCGCCGCCTAGGCTATCTCCTATGTTTGCGTAGGCGCCGGCTAGGCTATCACCTATCGCCTAGGCTATCTCCTATGTTTACATAGGTGCCGGCTAGGCTATTGCCTATGTTTTCCAGTGGCCATGGGCGATTGGTTAGGCGACTCTTATCACTTTGAAGGGCCATAACTTCTTGCTCGGGTGTCGGATTTTCTCCAAATTGGTATCGTTGGAAAACTAACTCGAATACCTATCATTTGACACGTAGTAGGCTTCCTAGTTCGACATATACAGAGAGTTATGGTCGATGGAAGCTAACAGACTTTACAACATCTACTAAAACTTAGTCGATCGAAATAGTTCTAACTTATCCTTGTTGAAGGACCTCTATGGTCTAAATTCAAGCTTGAACAGATTCATATGCTACGCAATAATTAACATGTCGTATTGTCATAGGATTGTATGCTTTGGTATTAGCAACGCATCGAAATCATGGTCTATATTGTAGCCCGAATTGGGGGGTGTTACACTTATTATTACATTAGAAGCTCTTGTACTGATCACCAGATTTTTGGATGGTCTCATATATATTATACTTTAATCTTCTGTATTTTTTCTTTATTTCTCTTGCCAATCCGTTACTAGTAGTTCCAGACTATTGGTTGGCTTACCTACTGGTGGGTTATAGTAGACGTCATCATGACCTAAGAAATCGGGTCATGACAATATTAAGGCATCAAATCCAAAACTAAAGCCGACAAGTCTGAACTAAGGCCAAATACCCAAATTGACCTTACTATCACAAATTAGGCATATCCCCACTGGTTCCTGCTAGGGAAGAAATCAAACTGTAGCTAAAGAATAAAATCACAACGGAGGATAAACCACAGGCTGAAAGCACAAGCAATCAACTCCATTTCTGTTGGAGGGCATGAATCATAAAAACATACCCAAGGACTAACCAAGGTTGTAAATCATACTAGGGATGAACAAACTCTAGCAACTCGGAGAAATACAGCCTTAGCAGGAAACTAGTCAATCCAATACTCCATCTCAGCAACGAATACCCAAAGGTACATATCATCATGGAAAAGCGCTCCACAAAGTCTTATTAGACCTAACAAATGCCGATATGAGGATTTCCTGAACTTTCCTATTTTATTCCAACTTTAAGTCAATTAAACCATGAATCATATCATAGAATAATAGAATACCAATCTCAACATCAATGCCAAGGTCAAGACCACTACAAAAAATGAACCAGGCAAATCAAGATAATAAGCCTCCAATTTTCTAACTTAAGAAGCGGTCACAAGAACAGATCACACATCTCCACTACCCTCAAATCTACTGAAACAAGAACTACATCACGTCAAGAATGGAGTATCCAACTCCATACCAATATCAAGATCAAACTATCACCATCCCCAGGAGACGGACCAAAAAAACCTGAAGGGCAAGCCCTAAGACCCCTCGACATTAATATCAAGATAACTATCGGGTAATGGCCCAGCTAAATTAGAAGAACGGGCCCCAAACTGGTCAATCTCAGAAATGGGTTATAGAGAAAGATAGCCAATGCTAAAATCTCAGCAAGCTAGAAGGCAAGTCCTAAAATATCAAACTCAAAAACAGGCAATAAAACTAAATTTCCAACTCTAGAACCATAAAAAAACCATGGAAGGCCAACCTACCTTCTCTTTCATAACTCACTCAATTATACAAGAAAGGAAAGGAACACATGGAAACATACACCAAAATAGTCCACTAGTTCAAAGAACTGAGGACTACCTTGATGACCACTCTCAAATTCAACAAGCAACCAATAAAATGAGATAAATAAGGGTGTTTACCACTCCAACCATCCAACTAAACTAAGATTAACAACACAAAAAGAAAAATAACCAACGAGTTAAGAATACAAGACAACGCTACACTGTTAGAACAACAACCATAAAAATGGGTACAAGAAAGTAAGATAGATAACTTGACATACAATGCATAAATACTTATGAAGCAAAATGCATATTAAACATCAAGACCCAAAGTCTTCACATAAATAACAGCAAGTTCTTACGGGACCTCAAGGGAATTGGACTTCCAAAGAAACCATTGTTTCCAAGATTGTTCTCAATACAAGTGATGTCCACACTTGCCTTAAGGAATCCACCTTGCAAGACGCTCTTATGTCATCTAAGTCTAAGATAAATGACCTAATAAGATTCTATTTATAAGCTAGGTTAACTTATTACAAAAAGACCAAAAGGCCCTCAATGAGCCCTTTCAAAGGGGCAGCCTTGGAGTGTACTTATTGGATGGTTTTGGAGTGTAGGAGGCTTTCTTCACACTTTAAGACTTGTTCCCTTGGACGGGCAGCCCCACAATCTTGGGTATTCATGTCTTGGATTCTATTATGTCCTCGAGTGCTAAGATGCTTCTTTGACTTATATAATCCTCCCCTCCTTGGAAAGGATTCGTCCTTAAATCAAAACCTTGCAAAATAATAGGAAGGATAAGCAAACACAAGTTCCTCAAGGTATGAGGGTTAGGGTTAGTGTAATCAATCATAGCATCTTGCCAAGGTGGCTCAAACTTCATATATAACCAAGCATCCCTTTTACCCGAATACCCTCCCAAGAAAGAATCAACTATTCTATCCATATAAGTATGACGAGAAGCAAGGAGCAAAAGTTGCTTATCAAGTGGAAAACATAGACTCTTCTTGGAACAACAAATAGACTTGAAAGCCGAGATAGGAAAGCCATACATTCCATGCACATTCAAGTTATTCCAAAAGACATCATTATTGTATTTCAAATGATCATCGAGGTCAAATACGTGGAGAGTGTCCATGGGTACAGGTTGGAACTACACTTTCTTACCCCAATACTACAACAATTACGATCAAATGTCCCATCTATACTATCTTGATATACAACAAAAACAACTAGAGGTTCATCCTTAGCCAATCAGCCAATATGTTCAACGTCACCATTTTCTCACACAAGTTAGTCTTCATGACTTCCATAGACAATGTACTATCACTCGGCACAATGGCTTCAATACTAGGTGGATCAACTAGTGTATCCATAATTTCAAGTTGTACATTATCTCTACAAGATGAAGGAACATTCGGCTCACTTAAAGACAAAATATCATTCACACTTAGTCTGCTACGAGCCTCATTAACTAGATTACAAGAGTTAGTTTGATTACCTTATAGCTCACGTGGAGCATGTCACCTCTTCTGTGACAGCTATTTCCTCGTCTGGGAAGCAATCCTTAAACTCACAGGAACTTGATTAGGAAGGCTTGGATGCTCTACCAAGTTATCCAACTCCTTGCAAAGAGAGCTTTCCGTCCCTTCCATTCGGCTTATTATTCTTTCCATTCTCTTCATTCGACTACTAAGGTCATGTTTCATACCTATTATGGCAGCCATCAAATCATTCATGGTCACCTTTTCCAATTCCATAGTACGTAACAAGAGAAATTCTAAAACAAAAAACACAAAATACAGCAAACTAGTTAAGGTTAGACAAGAAAGCATCCTCACAAAATATCTCAAAACAGTCCGCAAACTCTCAAGCGCACACTTTTGATGTTTTCACTCTATTGGCCTTACAAGTGTTGATAACCCACTTGTACTCCAATGAGGTCACGTGGTTCAAATAGTGGCTCGAGGTCGGAGTGGATTCTTGTTTGAAATGACACATAAAGTAATGTACGAACTTGAACCAAAAATATACTACGATTCAAAAATGAGAAAAGCACAAAAAATGATGCTAACACGTAGAACGTACTCAAAAACTAATCTACAACTTAGTAGGTATTTACTAGTTGTCAATTAGTATAAGAATCAACAAAATTGGAAACCAATAGAAACAAGAAAGTAAAACTAGGAAATCTAATGTTCTTGAGATCTTTGATGACGTGGCACTTAACTATTCGACGTTGTAATGCTGAAAAAAAAAATTCATGAAACTAGTTGTTCAATTTCATCTGTAAAAAGGAGAATTTCGGACAAGGTATGGGGCAAACAAGGTCTAGACTCCTCTTTCAAGATTCATAAAGTCTTTCACCTACTTGCACCAAATTGGCAAGACAACCTTTTTGGATGTCTTGTCCCCTTTCCCCTTTTGAACAATCCTTGAAAAGTGTTTTTTTTTCGTTTGGTAGTTATACTTTTTGAAAGTCTCTTGTATTCTTACTACTTTAGTGTTGTCTTGAAAATGATTTCAAGAAAAACAAAAAGTCTTCACTTCTTTATATGGTTTTCAAGATCAAAAATAACCTTTTCAACACAACTTTAAGAACACAAGATGAACA
The DNA here is from genome assembly GCF_002878395.1 of Capsicum annuum. NCBI lineage: Eukaryota > Viridiplantae > Streptophyta > Magnoliopsida > Solanales > Solanaceae > Capsicum > Capsicum annuum. The sequence continues at coordinate 107,640,209 of NC_061120.1, read as the reverse complement.
CCAGCACAACAATAACAAAACCGTCCACTTAACACCACCACACACTTGAACTTAGCTCAAGAAATTAGACCTTACACTCAATATGTGTTGAGAAGAAAGAAAACCAACACAAGAAACAAACTAAGACAATAAAATACACCTAAATCTAGAAAATAATTCGACCAAACACAACAAGAACACCAAATCTGTTTTTTTTTTGTTTTTTTTTGAAATTTTTTTTAACTCTCAAACCCAAGGTTGATCTTGTTAGAACAAAATCAAAGATGGATTTGATACTAAATGATAAAATAAAGGCAGGAACACACAAAAACATACACCAAAACAGTCCACTAGTTCAAAGAACCGAGGGCGACCTTGATGACCCCTCTCGAATTCAACAAGCAACCAAAAAACAAGATAAATAAGGGTGTTTACCACACCAACCAGCCAACCAAACTATGATTAACAACATGAAGAAGAAAAAAAACAATGAGTTAAGAATACAAGACAACACTACATGGTTACAACAACAACAACAAGAATGGGTACAAGAAAGTAAGATAGATAACTTAACATACAATGCATAAACACTTATGAACCAAAATATATATTAAACATTAAGACCCAAAGTCTTCACACTAATTACACCAAGTTCTTATGGACCTCAAGGGAATTGGACTTCCCAAGCATCAACCGTTTCCAAGATTGTTATCAACACAAGTGATATCCACATTGCTACAAAGAATCCACCTTGCAAGACGCTCTCTTGAGCTCTCAAAATATGTCATCTAAGTATCAGAGAAATGACCTTATAAGGTTCTATTTATAAGCTAGGTTAACATATTACAAAAAGACTAAAAGGCCCTTAATGAGCCCTTACAAAGGGGCGACCTTGGAGTGTGCTTCTTGGACGATTTTGGAGTGTAGGAGGCTTCCTTCACACTTCAAGACTTGTTCCCCTTGGACGGGGAGCCCCACAAGCTCAGGTCTTCACGTCTTGGCTTCCATTACGTCCTCGAGTGCTAAGATGCCTCTTTGACCGATATCACTCAATCACCCAATCTAAACTTGTAACGAGAAGAGAAAAAATAACTAACCTCACCTCACTAAAAGAGAGAAACCATCCAATCAAGCTAGCCACCTAGGTCAACGAACAAAAATCTTTAGGAAAGGAATGCTAACTAGATAATTCTAGTCTAGTCATCAATCAAGTAAGAATTAATCAACATCAAAACAATGACAACAGTAACAATAGCAATAGAACCATCAATATGAGGAGTAGGTGATACCAAAAATGAAAATCAATAACAAGTACCACTCTAGGGCCATAAAAAGGACAACATACCATGGTAAATAGGACTCGAACCAAAATGCTATATCCTTAGAGAAATATCAATGTTAATTTACTCTATCCACTATTAAAAGAAATTATCTACGGGTGTAGTCACATAATTATGAACTCTATACCGAGGCACACAACAATCAATATAAACCTGCCAAGGTACATAATCATCGATGGGTACGAAAACTCAATACACACAAATGAAAAGGTAAAGGTAGGAAATAAAAAACTCACCTATCACGATAGAATCTGAAGTCACATGTTGGACATGCCTAAGAAAATATGAATCTAAGTGGATCCAAACTCAGATTGAGCGTCAAAATTACCAACTGAGGTACTAAGTGCACTGCCTTTGATCAAAGGTTTCATATTTCTATGAGAATAATCTGAATAACTAACAAGCCCACACCGAGGACACTCGTTGGACCAATGACTCTCAGTAGTTGTACTAGCAAAAAAACATGATCTAACCCCAATTGGCTGATCAACCAATATCGAGGATGCTCGCTACTAAAATAAATGTCCTTTCTGTAATCATAACATACCTCAGGAACTCTAGAATAGAGGGTAACATATGCTAACATTGTTTGAAAAACCAACTCAAATCTGGGGCACTATCTAAACTAATAACCAATATCAACACAACAATGACAAGCTCTTAGAATACTCTGAGGTACTGCACCTACTGATCCAAAATGGAAAACACGTTTTAAAGATCCATATTGAATAATCTGCAAAGTCTGATGAGAACTCTGCCTGCTGTGACCATAAAGATTGATCTGAGAGTCGTCTGCAGTCTAAAATACTACCTGTTTAGAATTAACAGACTGCAAGTGAAGTTGATCTCCATCGAGGGGATCCTCACTCCCAGAGGGAATACCAATAGCATTGTACTGATGACATGGCCTCTTACCGACATCTCCATAAGTATCAATACATGCTCTCTTTGTGGCCCTCTCATGATTAATAAGTTGAGAGAAAAAAGACCCAGCTACTATCAAATGCACCAACACCAAACGAAGTGGCAAAGCTAACCCCAATAAATCCACACACCATCTCATGCTCTGAAGGATATAGCATCGAAGAATGTCTATCCCACCCAAGAAATCCAATATCATACTCCATAAACTGCAAGGAACCTGGTGGATACTGACAAACCAAACTCTAACCTGCTCGATGAATTGGACCTCATCTCCAGTGGGGAATAATCCATAAAATGTCTCAAAATCCCTAATATTGAATCTTGAAAGGTTGAAGATGTCATAAAATCTATCAAATCTTGGGCTGGCCCTGGATCCTCTAACTAGCACTGAAGATCTTCAATATCAATGTCTGACACCCTAATTTGATGTTGCAATAAAACTCTGAAAACATATACAATATTCTCATCAGGATCTATCTACTAACTCATATCATCCATCTAGAATGGAAAAGAGTCAAAGAATATACTAGTGGTCCATAGAAATAACAATACATGACAAGGAGTCAAGAATAGAATTTCCTAAGAATGACATGTAGCATCCTAAAGATAGAATACACATATCTCTGTACCGATCCACAAGACTCTACTAGACACATAGCTCTTGTACCAACACACCAATAAACCTAGGTTTTGATACCAATTTATCACAATCCAATTTCTTAAGTCATGATGGCAACTACTATAACCTATAGTAGGTAGGCCAACACGTAGTTCAAAACCACTAGTAATGGACTATCAAGAAAAATAAGAAAAAATGAAAGAATAAATATAATAAAGGGGATAAAAAATATAAAGCAACCCCAAGACCTAGTGAAGTTAGTACAAGACCTTACAATACAATAAGAATACAAAGTCAAATACTGAATAAATATACTTGTACAACCCATCTTTGAATACAACCTAGAGATTTGTTTAATCCATAAAAGGGAGAATATTAATACTTCAAATGTCAGGATCTCACCCCAAATCTTTGATCCATAGCTACTCTGTGTGATGCACAAACCAATGGAGAGAAGTTATACTATGATCTGCAGGCTATAAAAGTGTAGTATGAGTACTAAACATATGGTACTCAATAAAAAACTGCCGACTGAACTCCAAAGATAATGCAAATATGGGTAACATGCAAGGCAAGAATATAAACAACAGACAACTATCCTAGAAGTTAACATAACAAAGATAGAGAGTAAATAAGGATAAACTATATTATTCTAGAAATATCCCAAAATAAAATACCTATACCGTATATCATTAGCCAATATAAAATAAAGAATAGAAGAAGGATATATGGTAGAATAAAAGTCCAAGAAATACATATAAAATATAAACAAAGAAAGACAGGGATACACAGACTATAGCTAGATATATATATATATATGACATGACCCAAACCAGGGCCTAGTCATATTAGGTGCCTCGAGCCCAACTGGGATTGAAGATGACCCCCAATACCCAACCAAAATAGCCCTAAACTTCATGTTGGATGAATTTTAAATATATATATATAACATAACAAAATGGAATAATCACAAATCAAATATAGGCAAACAATGTCAGCCCCAATACCAATACCAATGCCAAGGTTGACGCCAATACCGACACAATCCTTACCAACCCAAACTAGTCCCACAAAGCCACTATCCAAAAGTTAAACAATATTCGATCGCGACATGCCCACGACCATAACCAAATCTAAATTTTAAGAAGTAACAAAAGTATGTAGAGAAGTCCATAACATGAAATGGAGCATTCCAGAGTATGGAAGCTCACCACTTCAATATAACGCAATCTATCCCCGAATCTAATCACTGAGCAGGGAAGTAGTATGACAGGTTCCATAATCATATGGGGATACAGCGCCCGAAGATGGGTTAGCAGATGAACGCTAGCATGCACTCAAGATAAGAAAAAAATAATGCCAATATTTGAAACCAATTAAACAACCATATGCAAGCACAACCATGCATACACATATATAATATATGTCGGGAAAGGGAATCAAGTTTAGCATGTCTTTAAAATCATTAACCTGGGTATGTGTAGCTTAACCGTCCTAGAACCACCTGATGTGTGAGCAGATGCTAACACATTTGAGGATTTTAACTGAGAATAATTGCAAAGTCTTAAGCAACTTTTGTTGTTTTTGATTGTTTTCTATTTAATATTATAGTAAAAGTCGAGATGCAAGAGAATTAGCAATTATAGGAATAAAAGAGTTAATTTCTGAGCAAGAAAAAAAGGAAGAATAGCTGATGACTTTTTTGATAAGTCATCAGCCTTGTGATAAGCTATCAAAGTTGTTGTCAGGATTAGATAGAGAATGGCCTTTAGTTGGAATATGTGACGACATCTGTGATAGGCCATCAGAAGTTTGATAAGCCGTCAGGCTTGTCGTCAAGCTCGGCAGGGAATAGATTTTAAAGTGAAGAAGTGACAACATCTCTAATAAGTCATCACATGTCTGATAAACCGTCAAGCCTCATCATTAGCCCAAGGTAAAGATTATCAAAGTGAAGAGTAGCTGACAACATTCCTGATACACCGTCAGACTCCTAATAAGCCATCACACACATCGTCACCTATCCAAAAAAATACTGCAATCAATGATTTTTTCCATGATTAGACTGAAGTATTTAAAGCATATGTTAGGGTTTTCATTCATAATCTTGGACATCTGGAACTCACGTTTGGAGCACTTTTCTCTCTATCTTCTAACTTTAATTCTTTAGAAAGATTATTATAATTGTTTTGGATTTTCTACTGGATCAAATTTGAGAAACGCTTGTTGCTATTCATCTTGCTGTAAAATCATCTATCTAAGTATGAATTCAACTTGTTGTCTTTCTTATTTTATTATGAGTAGCTAAATTCCCTTAACTCGAATTGTGGGATCTATGGGTTTGGGTTTATAACGTAACTAAGTGTTCAAGATTCTAATGGTGGTAGAAACTTCTTGTTAATTCCATTATTTTACATGTTGACTATTGGTTGTAAATAATAGACTTTGCTTACAGGTGATTTGCTTGAGAAAAGAAATCAACCCTAGTAAGAAGTGAATTATCAATAGGGACTTGGAAGTATTAAACTTCTATTAATAATTAATATTGTAACAAGAATAATTAACTTGGGATAACATCCTATTATGAAATATAAATTCCCTAAGTTTGAGAGAATTAGGTGATTAAATGTATAAATAGGTTGAGAAACATTTAGACATAACTTCAACAAGGATAGTCTGTTATTCCTACCTACCACAAGAATCTTGAACCGTTACTGGCATCTGTTAAATCCCAATACCCATAATGAACATAACTCTAGTTTTCCTTATCATATTAATTTCAAACACTGAACTGAGAAGTAAATATTTGTTACACTTCCAAACCCCCCCTCCCATTTATAGGAAACTAGTAACTATCAGTTGATTAACCCGCAGATAACTCAAATTCACACTCTATTTCTTATGGGATTCGACCTAACCTAGTAGGGTTATATATTGACAATGATCGTTTACATTCTTGTAAGAGAGTTTTAGTTTAAGAATTATCAAAAATGGCATTGTTACCGAGGAATACAATTGTAAATTAAAGTTTGTGTGTGCTAATTAACTGTTAGTCAAGTTTCCTAGTTTTACGTTTATTTGTTATTTTTATTTTCTTTAGGACTTTAGTGGTATATGCCAAGAACCAGAAGTTCTGAAGGACCATTATTACCATTTAATCCAGAACCACAACTAATCGGTAGAATAGCAGACCAGCAGGAGGCTAACAGGTTTGCAGCCTTAGCTAGAGCTCAGGTGAATATGCAGAATGTCGATTGACAAGTACGGCATCCAAATCCTGAGGATGAAGATTTGGGAGACAATGAGTTGCTGAACACTGGTAACCCAAGGCATGTAGAGCAAATAGCTGCACCAGTACAGCGTAATGCTAACACGAACCATTCATTTTGAGGAAGGCAAGATCACTATCCAGTCCAGTATAACCTTAATAATGATGATGATGGAATGGATGAAGTAGGTGAAATGGGTGCAATTATTCCTCCTCCGTTTGCACCTGTGGCAAAATTTAACATTACGAGTACTATGATTCAACTCCTTAATCTGAAGGGGTTGTTTGGTGGCCTTCTTGGGGATGATCTGAACTTGCATCTGGTGAACTTTGTCACCATCTGTAAATCTTTTGATAACCCAGGAATGGGTTAGAATGCTATCCGTTTAAGATTATTTTTGTTTTCTCTGTCGGGGAGGCAACATTATGGCTTAATGAGCTGACATCTAATTCTATCACCAACTGGAAGCAGTTGAAAAGAGTTTTCCCAAAAAGGTTCTTACCACCTTCCAGGAGGGTACAGTTGAGGAATGAGATTAGTAACTTTAGACAGCTCCCAACTGAAGCCTTGCATAAAATCTGGGAGAGATTCAAAAAGAAGCTGACGCAGTGTCTAAACCATAATATGACGGACATACACTTGATGGAGACTTTGTACAGGGATCTTAACTTTGTGACAAAACCAATTGTACATAATGTTGTTGGTGGTTTGTTTGTTGATCTTACATTCCCAGAGACTTTAGAAATGCTAGAGAGAATGACCAAATAGAGTTGGGTATGGCATGCCAGAGACTCTATGGTAGCAAGCCCCACTATTTTTGTGGGTATAACTGCAGAACAATGCAGAAAAGACGAGGAGCATGATCAAAACATGGTTCACCTAAACACAGATGGACTTGCTAACCAAGCATTTACTATCAGGTAAAACTGAGAAAGTAAAGGTTGTGGGATCGCAGGGCAAAGTAGGGTCTGACTCAGAAGAAGAGGCGAACTATGTAAATAATTAGGGGGGTTTCTGAGGGATATCCAAGAAAATCAAGGTTGGACTTACTATGACAAGGCTGGATATAAGAATTGGGAGCAAGGAAATTAGAGGAGCAATAATGATAGAAGCGGGCTATATGTCCCTCCTGGAAATTGTGAAACTGCTACAACAAGTTCTGAAAAGATGTCCATGGAGGACATGATGGCTAAATTATTAAAGGGAGTGAAGGATACCAACTTAGGGGTGACTACCATGAAGAACGATCTGTCCTCTATTAGTCAGTTGGTAAACTCACACTCCACTGCGATCAAATAGTTGGAACAGTAAATAAGCCAACTCTCTGCAGCATTAAACTAGAGAAAAAATGGAACATTACTTAGAGATATGGTCCAGAATATGCAAAATAATGGCTCATGTATGGCAATTACCAATAGAAGTGGTAAGATATTACCTGTCCCTTCTATGGGAAAAAATATAGTTGATGAGGTAGTTGATGATAAACCAGAGAAAGGTGGTCTAGTGGAGGCTGAGAAGCTGGACAACGCTGCTGATGCTTTAGAAAAGGGAAAAGAGAAGGAGAGAGAGGTAGTGGTTACCACTATTCCAAAACCATCACCTCTCTTTCCTCAACGATGAAGAAAAAATTAATGATGCAAAATTCAGTAAGTTCATGGCAATGCTCAAGCAATTGACAGTGAATGTGCCATTGGTTGAGGCACTGGAGCAAATGCCAGTATATGCTAAGTTTATAAAGGATCTGTTGACAAAGAAAAGGGCAGTAAGCTATGGGCTGGGGATAATCTCCACCATTGTAGTGTCATTTCTACACTATCCTTAGCGCAGAAGAAGGCTGACCCTGGAGCATTCATTATTCCATATACAATCGAGCCTCTCGATATTGCTAAGGCCCTATGTGATCTGGGGGCGAGCATAAATCTGATGCCACTAGCCGTGTATAAAAAGCTAGGTTTGGGAGAACCAACCCCAACAGACATGCGGCTGGTAATAGCAGATAGGTCTGTAAAGCGGCCAATAGGAATACTACATGATGTATTGGAAAAAGTGGCCGACTTTATACTTACGGATGATTTCATAGTCCTTGACTATGATATGGACTTTGATGTACCCATTATTTTGGGTAGACCATTTCTTGCAACTGGGAGAGTAATAGTAGACATAGAGCTAAATAAGCTGAAGTTCAAGCTCAATGATAAAGAAGCAAGATTTGCAATGCACTCACCCATGACATAGCAAAATGAGATGAGTGTTTTATCAATCGTGGATGTATTCTATAAAAATGGTAAAGAGGTATCAGCAGGTTGTCTTGACTAAGTCTGAGTAGTCAAGATAACCGAGTCATGCCGCAAAACTAAATCAGGCATTATTGGGAGACAACCCAAATTTTTTATGTTTTCAAGTGAAGTGTTTTTATTTTTGTAGTTAGGTTCTAGTACAAAGAAGGTAACTAATATAGTTCACTCAAGAAATTTGAGACATGTTCTGTTAAGGCTAACGACATTTGTGATAGGCTATCACACTTGTGATAAGCCGTCAGAGATAGCATCAGAGAATTCAAAATGAGGCAACATACTACTTTGAGCTGACGACATCATCGACAACTTATCAGACATCTGATAAGCTATCAGGTAAAATTCAGGCCCAGAATTAAAAAAAGATCCAACCCGACCCAGTCAACCTTTTCACCTACCCGCATACTCCTATTTCTCTCCTTTAAGTTTTAGTTTATTACATAGTTAGTTTATTACCTTTCTTTTTCAAAAATATTTCCAAGTAAAATAAGAAAAATATCCTTTCTTGTGAGAGTGGGTTTGAATTCAAAAAAAATCAGACCCTCTTTCATCTGCGAACTCTTCTTCAATAGAGTAACCAAGTGAAAGTCGTTCATCAGGTATGCTCAAAACTTAACTCTTCTCTTCATTTGGTAAGTGATGCAACTAATTTAAATCTTAGTTTCAAAGGGATTGAGGCAAGCAAAACTTGTCATTGTGTGAAAAACGGCATCTAGGGTTTATAGCGCTGCATTATGTGAAAGAACCCAGGGCTTAGCTCAAGAACAAAACTCCATGCAATTCTAAAAATAAAATGGTTTGATAATCAAGACTAAAACTGAGTTGGAGGTTGTATTCCTAGCTGACAACATATTGGATAAGCTACCACGCATGTGACGGCTTATCAAACTATGTCGTTACCAGCTGGGAAAAATAGGCATGTTCTATTTAAGGCTGACGATATGCCTGATAAGCTATCACGAATGTGACGGCTTATCAGACTATGTCATCATAAATTAGGAAAAATAAGCTTGTTCTATTTAAGGCTGACGACACGCTTGATAAGATATCACATTTGTGACGACTTATCAGAACATGTCGTTACAACTTTGCTCTGATATAATTGTGAACCACTTTTGAGGGATGTGGAATTATAATAACTAAAATTCTTGAGTTGTATGGTCATGAGTGCTAAATAATTGCTTTCTTTTACTATAGATCTTATAACGGCACCCAAAGAAAAGAGCACCAAACCTATAAAGAAAGTGACAAAGAGGAGTGTACCTCAGAGATTCTTCGATGAGGGGTTCGATTACGAGAAGGTGGAGCCACTGCTCAGGAAGCACAGGAGGAGAGTGAAGAAGGTAATACTGAAGTAACAACACCACCTGATAGTATGGCTTCTGAGCACCTGAGTCTGAGCATTGTGAGTCTGGGGAGCCAGAGTCAAAGTATGCTAATTCTGAGCAACCTAATTCTGAGGGACAATTATTTGAGTCCCCTTCTGCTGAGCAACAGGATGATAAAGAATCTCCTTTTCAGGGAACTCTAGTTAAATACAAGAACCTTGGGGTTTGAGAGAGTTCTAAGTAGAAAATTCCTAAGGCACAGAAAATCTTCTATGTTGCGCTTCTCAGAACTAAAAGAAGACCCATTAAAAGGACACTCTTTAAAGAAAAGAAGATCATCACTACTGGGTTGAGCAAATACCCTGAAGTGGATCACAAATTTTGAGACTATGACTTGGGATGGACCGCAAAACGAGGAAGCTCATTTTGCCCTACACTAGTTTGGGATTTCTATACAAACTATTAGGCTCAACTGGAGAACATGTGCAAAGAAGGAGAGAAATCAATGAATCAACCTTTGTTGGATAAAGTTTTAGTACGGGGTGTGATACTTGATATCTCAGAAACAACAATCAACAGATTTCTTTATGGCCCTGAATTCACTCCTCAGGCCACTTCACCTACATTCTACTCTTCGATTGAAGCATCATGCAAATCAATGATCTTGCTTAGACACTCTCATAGCTGAAGGGAAACCTGAATGGCAGACCAAGCCAAATGAAAGGATTTTCAAGGCCTCCCTAACTTAAAAGGCAAGGTTCTGGTGGGGTGTAGTGCACACCTATTTGATGCCTACTAAGGGAGATAACATCATTGGAGACGATAGAGAAATACTGGTTGCAAATCTTGTGGCTAAACTTAGTTTGAACTTCGGAGAGATCATTGATGAGGAGATGAAAATTCAGGTCTCAAGACCTAACATGGCATATCCTTTCCCTTATCTAATCACGAGGGAGTCTCAGGCAGCCAATGTACCTAAAGTTGTAGGGATAGACAATGAATTGCCTACCAAGAAGACCCACAACCCCATCCGATATGATAAAAATTAGTCGAGGCTGACACTTGATAGAGGAGCAGGGGTTGAAACAGATCCACTAATTATAGGTACCAGCTAAGCACCTAATGTAGCGGTGCAGGATTCTGAAGCTGCAGCACCGACTTCCTTAGCAATAGAAGAATCAGTGCCTAGAAATAAAACAAATCCATCAGCTGCTATGTCTACCATAGAATTTGCCTTCAACATAATGAATTTTAGGAGAGTGGAAAAACAAGCCAAGTGGTGCGAGGCTCAGCTGCAACTTTTTGCCAAACAATTTGCCTCTACGGTAGACAAGAGAATTAAGGTCGCACTGGAGACCTTCCAAACCTTGCCCGATCGGATTGATGAGTTAGAAAATCATTTCAATACACAGGTATGAGAAATGTCGAACTCAAACCTTTCATAATTTAGAGGAGCCCTGGACAAGGTAAAGGCAGATGTTGGGGTATTACAGCAGCACCAACTTATGGTATCGGCAGATCTGGCTGTTGATGAGTCTAAAGGTGAAATCCTATTGCTTGATCTCACGAGGGAACCAATAAAGAAAAAAAAGAATAAGGGAAATAAGAAAGGTAAGGGTAAGAGAGAGAGGCCTGATAGCAACAAAGAAAGAAAAGTAGAGAAAAGGGCGAGAAACAAGGCTGAAAAAAAGGAGACGAAGAAGTCGATAATCGAGTCCTTAGTTGACAATGAGAAATGGGAGGCAGTCATCCGAGCGAAAGTCATAGGTGCCTCAACTAGTACGACCCCAACAACTTCTGGTCCAGATGCGTCAGAATGGAGAGAGACTCTCAATGGATATAAGACAGTTGAGGATGCAGCAGCAGAGTCAGGGACCCATGATCCCTGTGATTGATCTACTTTACGTATACCCTAACCCTTAGTTTAGTTTTTCTTTGATTTTAAGTTAAGGGTGTAGGGTGAGTTATTGTTGTAACATGTTGTAGTTGACTAGGAGAAATACAAGTACCTGAGGCAGTTAACATGGTTTTGTTATTTTGTGAACACCTCTCAAATGGTCTAATTCTTTAACTGTGTGATTTGCATCTAATTGTGACCACTGTGCATCTTTGTATGGTATTAGTTCTAGTGACTTGATAACCATTGCTAAATATTTACATGAACTGGATGAGTAGTAATTTGTGATATACTTGTGTGCCATATGCGTGTGAGATTTTACTTAGTTCCCTTTGTATGTTGAATTCAGAACTTTCTCAGTTAGTCTTACCTAGGTTGAAGGATAGGGGTTAGGAAAGGATTATAGGCCGTTTTGATGTTAGCCCACTTTAGCCTAAATGACCTTCCCTATATGCATAATATCCCTTGATCCCTATTTTGAGCCTAAATATCCTATTTCTTTTTTTGACACCTATCACCATCCCATTTATATCATAATAAACCTATTTTAGCCCTGGTCCTCCTTGGACATTGTGCACCTTGAATTAGGCAAATGGCCTAAGTTAAGGGTGGCTATCATAGGGGTACGTGATGTAAAATGAGTATGAAGAAAGGTAGAATAAAAGAAAAAAATATAAAGTTGGGTACGGTGGAAAAGAACAAGAAAAGAAAAGTTGTGAAAAAAAGAAGTGATTGTAGAAAGGACCGCACCCATCCTGAATATGTGTGATCAAGATAAGAGAAGAATAGAAAAAGGCTAATGAGTGAGACCCCAAAAGCTAGTGTAGTGTCAAGGAGGCTTAGTCACTTTAAATGTCATCAAATATCATACCAGCCCCAAGCCTACATTACAAGCCAAAGAGAAGACCTGTAGTGACCCTAGCTGACCTGTCTAGAAATCTTGGTAATGAAAATAAGGGCAAGCCTATGGTATTCGGCATACACTGATTGGAACCTCATTTTGAGAGTGAGTGTATTTTGATTGTCCCCATGGTTACATAGGTGATGTCTGATATAAGTAAAGTGGGACTTCTTTGTAGTGAGGGCACACTGGTTACATTGCTAAGTGCTAACTTGTTTGGATAGTGTAGTCTTGGTACATGCATGGTTATTGTTGTTGAACTGATGTCATATCTTGATTCCTGTGTGTCACATTGTTTTTTTTCAATAACATACACAGTTGTTTTTAAATTGATTGACCTTGGAGATGGTGAAGATGTTTTGAGATAATATGCATGGTTGACTGCTGAATGTGCATTGTATCCTCTTCGTTGTGTTTTAGTTGCTTGAGGACATGCAATTGTTTTAAGTTGAGGGTGTTGATGTGTGAGCAGATGCTAACATATTTGAGGATTTTAACTGAGAATAATTGCAAAGCCTTAAGCAACTTTTGTCGTTTTTAATTGTTTTCTCTTTAATATTGCAGTAAAAGTCGAGATGCAAGAAATCAGCAATTATGGGAGTAAAAGAGTTAATTACTAAGCAAGAAGAGAAAGAAGAATAGATAACGACTTATTTGATAAGTCTTTAGCCTTGTGATAAGCTATCAAAGTTTCCATCAGGCTTAGATATAGAATGACCTTCAGCTAGAATGTGTGACGACATCTGTGATAGGCTGTCAGAACTGTGATAAGCCGTCAGGCTCGTCGTCATGCTTAGACAGGGAATGGATTTTGAAGTGAAGAAGTGACAACATCTCTAATAAGTCATCACATGTCTGATAAGCCGTCAAGACTCATCGTCATCCCAAGACAGATATTATCAAAGTGAAGAAGAGCTAACACATTCCTGATAAGTAGTCACACACGTAGTCACCTGTCCGAGAAAATACTATGATCTATGATTTTGTTTCCATAATTAGACAGAAATATTTAAAGCATATGTTAGGGTTTTCATTCATAATCTTGGACATCTGGAACTCACATTTGGAGCACTTTTCTCTCTATCTACTGACTTTAATTTTTTACAGAGATTATTACAATTGTTTTGGGATTTCTACTAGATCAAATCTAAGAAACACTTGTTTCTATTCATCTTGCTATAAGATCTATATCTAAGTATGAATTCAACTTGTTGTCTTGCTTATTTTATTATGAGTAGCTAAATTCCCTTAACCCGAGTTATGGGATCTATGGGTTTGGGTTTGTAACGTAACTAAGTGTTCAAGATTCTAACGGTGGTAGGAACTTCTTATTAATTCCATTATTTTACATGCTGACTATTGGTTGCAAACAATAGACTTTGCTTACGGGTGATTTGCTTGAGTTAAGAAATCAACCCTAGTAAGAAGTGAATTATCAATAGGGACTTGGAAGCATTAAACTTCCATTTAATAATTAATGTTGTAATAAGATTAATTAACTTGGGATAACATCCTGTTATGAAATATAAATTCCCTAAGTTCAAGAGAATTAGGTGATTAAATGTCTAAATAGGTTGAGAAACATTTAGACATAACTTCGACAAGGATAGTATGTTATTCCTACCTATCACAAGAATCTTGAACCGTTACTAGCGTCTGTCAAATACCAATACCCATAGTGAACATAACTCTGGTTTTCCTTATCATATTGATTTCAAACACTGAACTGAGAAGTAATTATTTGTTACACTTCCAAAAAAAACCCATTCATAAGAAACTGGTAACTATCAGTTGATCAACCCGCAGATAACTCAAATTCACACCCTATTTCCTATGGGATTCGACCCCAACCTAGTTGCGGTATATATTGACAACGATCTCTTACATGGCTATATGGGTCTAGTGTTACCCGCTGAATGGGCACCAGTGTGTATAACCGCACGAACTAGAGATATAATAGGGGCAAGGGATTCCCTGGTACCTTTTACCTCCATGATATATATATATATACATACAAGTATAACTTGGGGAATTCATGTGTACCCCACAAGTACATGGTCGCCATAACCAATCCTCATGTCGGCAAATATGAGTTTCCAGTATCCTTCCATTAGATTCACACCTTCGCGGTTAGCAATCACAATATGCCATTATTGCCTAGTTAAAACCATTAGCACACAACCAAACCACAAATTCCATATGTTATTAACGAATGTTATAAAAGGTAGTATCGTCATACCGACTGTAGCTTGCAAACAATATCATTAGCCATTCCTTAGGGGATTTTTATGTACCCCATAGGATTCCCAAGTTGAACCATAACCATGGCCACCAAGGCCTTACCATTTAACCACTTAAACCATTTAAACTATTTAAAACAATGTAAGTTCCATTACCGAAGTATACAATGCAATAATTTCAATAAAAGTCCAACATTGTAGTAAAAGCGTTCCCATATTTTAACAAGCATATTGAGTGCACATAGTTTCCAAAACCAAAACTAAGTACCAATTGACCATTCCCATGCAACCACATGTGCAAATCACCATTATAATATAAAAACTATAAGTAAAATTATGGGAAAAAATAAATCAATCATTAATAACCAAAACCCCCAACATATAATTAAAAACCAAACAATACCCATAATTAAATCATAAAACTATTCATTAAACCATGAATATAGTTGAACTAAAAATGAAGGAGGAGTAACATGCCTTAGATTATGAAGAAGATAGAGAGAAGCCACCCTTGATACCCTTAATTGACCACCTTGAAGGAAACCTTAGTCTTTGCTTAACTCAAGAACACATGGTGAGCCACTCGAACTCAAAGATGTTCCAAAACATATTATAATTAATCCCAAAATGAAATATGATGGAACAGTTAGAAATTATGTCTGATGGTGCCAGCCTCCCAGCCTATTCTAATTCAAAGGCTGATACTAATATCTATCCAGCCCATTCCAATCCATAGAAGTACCACAAAGACTCTAACCAAAAGTGTAATGAAATTTGACTGGGACATGCCCCTAACATAGCCAAAATCAATATCCAAAAAAAAAACAAGATGTCTAGAAATATCCTTAACATGAAATGGAACCTTCCGAAAGGATGGAAGCTCACCACTTTAGTCCAAATGTTATCCCTAAGTCAATCACTATATAGGAGAAGTAGAACGGCCAGTTCCTACATAACGTGGGTATACATCCACCAGTGGACAGGGTTAGCGAGTGACCGCTAGCATGATCTCAAGGTAAGGATAAAATAATGTCATTTATAAAACCAAGTAAAACCATCCATATGCACGCAACCATGCATATAAATATAACCATACCGAAAAAAGGGACCGGGTTTGGCATGTCATTAAAACCTTTACCTGGGTTGTGTAATTTTGTTGTCCTAAACCACGCATAGGCTATATGGGTTCAGCTCTGCCTGTTGAAAGGGCCCCAGTGCGTGTAGCCGCACGACCAGGGAAGAAACCCTTGGAATGACTAGTACATCCCCCAAATATAGTGTGACATCATGCACACGGTCACCAAGATAAATCTTATATCGATAAATATGAGTTTCCAGTTTTGCCCCCCCCCCCACAGGACCTCCACATTCCATGGCTTGGCTATACATTCCGCCATTATTGCCAAATTAAAACCAATTTCCAAAAAACAAACCATTATCGATTTATTAACCAAGGCCATTGATATTGGTATCGTTATACCAATCTTTACTTGTAAGTATCATCCATAGCCAACCATTTATAGGTTTAAGGTGACTTTCAAGTGCCCTTACATTTACCATATTAAACCACTTGGAGGACTTCCATGTTTCCCACAAGCATAACCATTTAGCCATTTACCATTCCAAGCCATTTAAACGATGTACAATTCTTTTACCAAGTTTTGAAACACGTAAGTGTTCCATTAAAATAGTCAATGTAATGAACATATCTTTATAAGTATTTTGTCAAACCCATTGGGGGCATAATATGACCAAAACCAATTTAGTTACCATTAAACTATTCCCATGAAATCTAATTATCCAAAACCACCATTAATACATATAAAAGCATAATTAAAACCATGGAAAATCGTAACCAGCCATTTAATATCAAAACATCCAACTCATATTTGAAAACCAAAATTATACAATCAATGAAATCATGGAAACATTCATAAAAACCATGCCTTTAGATAAAAGTAACAATGAAGGAAGAGAACATACCTTAAACCAAGATGATGACGAAAAGATATCACCAAGATAAGCCCCAAATTTATCCTTTAGTTGAAACCCTAGTTTCCCTTGCCCAAAAGCTCTTGAGAAAATTTTAGAGTGTTTAGAAGAGTTTTTAAGTGCTAATGAATGAAATAATAAGGTAAATAACCTTCCAATTAGGTTAGAAGTCATGGGGCCTTATCAGGATAGGTGGGGAAATATCTAGAATACCCCCACTTAAGTTGTACCAAAATCCCATCACAGGGATACGACTGATCCACATATGTCATACCCTACGATACGATTGGAATCCTCCACTCTTATCCTGGCCTCAGCCCTTGGATCCAACACTGTCTAGCATACAACTAATTTCAATCAAGTCATATTGACAGCATACGATCCATACCCTTCATCCGTACCTCTGGTAGATTTAAATCCAAGAAAGATTTAGACACTGTCCACCATACGAGTCTTGGGTACGCCTCATATCCTATCTTATGGCTCATGATGAGCCACTTGTACTAAGATGTAACCCAAGTAACCAAGTCTAAGGTTAAGTTAAGGAACCAACAAATTGTAACCACCAATACTACTCATACGCCTAAGTTGTACCCATTCCAGTAACCAAAATCCATCCCACCAACCAATACTGGTCAGTATACAACTGGTCCATACCATACGTACCCCAACATAGGCTTGTACCCATGAGTCGTATTAGGTCCAAAGATCAGAATTCTAAGAAATTTTCTAAGGTCCAGAAACCAACGTGTTTCAACTCACCAAATCGTAACCATGCAAAAAACTCACCCACCAAACACTGGACAACACGCAAGATGGGTTACCTGACCCATACCCTCACCATATAGCTCATATGGTGAGTCGTATGATCAACAGAAGGCTTAAAACCCAAGAAATTTCCAAGGACCGAAACCTAGGATATTTCAATTCTCCCCCACTTGGATCATTCATCCTCAAATGATGAAACAAGGCAGTAGAAGCATGATTTAAACCTACAGCACCCCTATTTTGACCTTCAACTAAGTTAGAAAACAAAAATATAATGAAAAACACATACCTTCTGCATGAAATTCCAAAGTAAAAAATAAGAATGGATACTTGGACTTCATGACTTCTTCCGCTTCCCAAGTAGCTTCTTCAACCTTGTGGTTCCTCCATAGAACCTAAACTGAAGCTACATCCCTGATCTGCAATCGATGAACCTACCGATCCAAGATCTTAATCGAGACTTCTTACAAGACAAAGAATCTTAGATACCAATATCTCTAATAGGCACTACTTGGGACGAATCACCCATACACTTCTTCAACATAGAAACATGGAATACCGGGTGCATAGAACTCAAACTAGATGGAAACTCTAGCTCATACGCAACCTTACCAACCCTTCTCAAGGCTAAGTAAGGACTGACATACTGGGGATAGAGCTTTCCCTTCTTACCAAACTACATCACTCCCCTCATGGGAGACACTTTTAAGAATACCTTGTCCCCACCCGCAAACTCTAACTCTCTTTGCCTCACATCCGCATAGGACTTTTAGCGACTTTGGGCAGCCTTAAGCCAATCCCAAATCGCCTTTACATTTTCCATTTCTTGGTGAACCAAATCCAGCTAAAACATCTCTGCCTCCCAACCTCAAACCACCCAATAAGAGACCTACACCTCCTACCATATAAAGCCTCAAATGGAGCCATCCCAAAGCTAGAGTGGTAGCTATTGTTATAAGCAAACTCCACAAGGGGTAAATTCTCAACCCAACTACCACCATAGTCAATAAGACACCCACAAAGCATGTCTTCTAATGTCTGAATAGTTATTTCTTCTTGCCAATCCAACTGCGGGTGGAAAGCAGTACTCAGACTAATCGTGGTCTCCAAGCCTTTCTAAAACGATCGAGAAAAGTAAGATGTAAACTATGTACTATGATCTGAGATGATAGAAACTGGTACCCTATGCAGCTTCACAATCTCATGAAGATACAACCTCATATAATCCTCAGTTAAAAAGTTAGTCCTCAATGGTAAAAAAGTGAGCAGACTTTGTCATCCTATCCACGATGACCCAAACCAAATCAAATTTATTTTGAGACCAAGAAAGACCGATAATGAAATCTATGTTGATTACTTCCCACTTGTAACTCAATTTCTTGATGCAATCCTCCTGGCCTTATGTGCTAAACTTTTACTTGTTGACACACTATACACTTAGCTACAAAATCTATCACATTTTTTTCATACCACTCCACCAATACATCTCCTTGAGGTCATGATACATTTTTGTCAAACCAGGATGAACAATATAGCACAATTCATATGCCTTAACCAAGATCTTTTCTCGCAACCCATCAACGTCGGGAATACATAACCTCCCTTGGTACCACAAAGTACCATCACTTCTAATCTCAAAGGTCACCACTTTTTGCCCACCAACATCACCCTTAATCCTTATCAAGATAGGATCTAACATTTTTTTGTCCTTGATTTCAGAACCAAGAGACAACTGCGCCACTTTTCGAAGGAATACACCACCATCTTTAGAATCTAAAAGGTGAACTCCAAGGTTAGCCAAATGGCAAATGTTCTTCACCAACTCCCGCTTCTCCTTATCCACATGAGCTATAATCCCCATGGATAACCTGCTAAGAGAATCATCAACTACATTAGCTTTACTTGGATGGTAGTAAAGACTAATGTCATAGTCCTTGAGAAGCTCAAGCCACCACTTCTGCCTAAGTTTAAGTTCTTTCTCAAAAAATACATAATGCAGGCTCTTATGATTTGAGAAGATATCCATGTACACCTCATACAAATAGTTCCACCAAATTTTCAGTGCAAACACCTCATCTAACATCACTAAATCATGAGTAGGATAGTTCCCCTCATACACCTTCAAATGCCTAGAAGCATAGGCTATCACCTTACTATACTGCATCAGAACACAATCAAGTCCCATACAGGACAAATCACAGTAAACCACAAACTCATTCATGCCTTCAGGCAAAGTCAAAATCAAAGTCAAAGTTAGCTTACCCTTCATTTTCCCAAAACTACCCTCACAAGCATCAGACCATAAGAACTTTACCTTCTTCTAAGTCAACCCAGTCAATGGGGTAGCTATAGAAGAAAAGCTCTCCAAAAACCTCTTGTAGTAGCGCGCCAAACCCAAGACGCTCTGAATATCGATTAGAATCGTAGGTCTAGGTCACTTCCTAACCACTGCAACCTTTTGCATATCCATAATGATACCCTTAATAGAAATAATATGACCCAGAAAAATGACAACGTTGAACTAAAATTCATATTTAGAAAATTTGGTATACAATTATTTTTTTTCAGAGTCTGCAACACAACACAGAGGTGATTAGTATGATCCACCTCACTCTTAGAGTATACCAAGATATCATCTATAAATACAATGATGAATAAATCCAGAAACTGATAAAAAACCCTATTCATCAAATCCATGAATGTCGTTGCGGCATTGGTCAACCCAAAAGACATAACCAAAAACTCAAAATGCCTATACCGGGTATGGAAGGCAGACTTAGGGATATCCTCCTCCCTAATCTTTAACTGATGATACCCGGATCGAAGTTTAATCTTGGAGAAATACTTAGCACCCTGCAACTAATCAAACAAATCATTTATTCTTGAAAGAGGATACTTATTCTTTATCGTCACCATATTCAACTACCAGTAATTAATACACATTCGAAGGAAACCATCCTTCTTACGCACAAATAACATAGGTGCACCCCATGGGGACACACTAGGATGGATAAAACTCTTCTCTAAAAGATCTTTTAATTGCTCCTTAAGATTCTTCAACTCAGCTGAAGCCATTCGATTCGGAGAAATAGAAATTGGATGAGTTTCAACAAGATCAATCCCAAATTCAATCTCCCTATCTGGAGGAACACTAGGAAGGTCATTAGGGAAGACCTCGGGAAACTCATTCACCACCAGTACGGAATGCAAAAGACCCTCTGAGTTAGAATCCTTAACCCAGACTAGATGATAGAGACACCCCTTGGAGATGAATCTACAAGCTCTAAGATATGATACAAACCTCCTCTTTGGAGCTACGGAACTACCCTCCTACTCAATAACCGACTTATTAGGAAATTTAAAGATAACCTTATGGTCCGATAGTCTAGAGATGCATAGAACGAGTGCAACTAATCCATCCCTAATATGACATCAAAATCTACCATATCTAATTTAAACAGAGCCACCATATTTTCTTTACTACCAACAGATACCACATACCCCCTATAGACTCTCTTAGCAATCACCAAATCATCTACCGTGTTAGAAATAGAAAAAGGATTCAAAACATACTCAAGACCAAAATCAAATGCACAGCCATAAATGGGGTCACATAAAAGAGTGTAGACCCTCGATCAAGTAAAAAATATACATCATGAGAAAAGAGGTGCAATATACTAATCACGATATTAGGCGATGCCTCAAACTCCTGGTGGGTAGTGAGAGCATGAAGATGATTTTGACCAATGCCAAAACTAGATGGTGCACCCTTTGGTGCTAGAGCTGAAGACGAAGCAACTAGACTTTGTTTTCCCCAGAAGAAACCTAACTAATATGACAATTTCTAAGAATATGCCCATGGTGACCACAGCCGAAACAACTATACTTTCCCGTATCATAGAAACCCCAATATAGACGACCACAAAACCTACAAGGACGACATGATAGAGCTGATTGAGCCCTACTAGCCTGAGATTGGGCACTCTATGCCTTAAAGTTATCGCCACCATAGAGATACTGATCACCTGACGGCTTTGGGTAGGGAACACTAGCCATCGAGTAAGACCCATAATTGCCCCACTTCTTTTTGTGCCACTTACCCCCTTCCTGACACTTTGTTGTTGACCATCACCCTGCTCAAAAAATCTAAACTTCGTTCCGTCCCTCTCACTCAACTCAACCTGCTTCTTTTTTTCTTTCTCTACTTACTGCATGTATACAACCAACCTAGAGATATCTATATCCTTGATCAGCAAGGCAGCTTTACTTTCAAGGATCAACTCATGAAATAGTCCTGAAGAGAACTTCATCATCAGAGCCCTTATGTCATCAAACAACTCCAAAGCATACCATAATAATTGGTGAAATTTCAAGGCATACTCATTGACTGACATCTTTCCTTGCTTCAGATTAACAAAATCCTTCGCTTTCACTTTTCTTAACTCCTAAGGAAAGAAGCGGTCCAAAAATGCATTAGAGAAATCCTCCCATAATGATGACTCATCAGTGTCACCCCTTTTCTAGTTCTATTCCTCGTACCATTGGTACGCCATATCATTCAGCTAGTAGTTAGTAAACTACATGCCCTCCACATTCATGGCATGCATAACACAGAAAATCTTTTCTATCTCATCCAAAAAACCTTAAGGATCATCTTCCACCTTAACACCAATAAAGGTATGAGGGTTTAACCTCATGAACTAACCAACCCTTCTAGCCTTAGAAGATGAAGTAACAAGAATACCATGCCCAGACTGAGTAGCTACCAACTGTGCCAACATATGGATCGACTGGCAAAACTCGGCATTAGTCACATCAGCCTAAGGAGGACTAGAGAAAATTGATAGAACTCTAGAATAAACAACAACTGGACCCCTAGATTGAGTATAGATCCCATGAATAGAGCATGTCCTATCAACATTATCCCCAATTGGGATAGAGGAGTTTTTGTGAACTTCAGATCGTCAAGGTATGATCTACAAAGAAAACAAATAGGAATTAGAGAAGATTCCAGGACTTTGACTCCAAGTTTCGAAATAGAACACAAGAAAGAGAAAGATTCCTAAATGTCTTATAGTCTCTCCCTTATGAGTATGGCACGCTACACTCCCTTAAATGCTACACTTAAAAGAGATTCGAATGTGTTGCGAATGCAAGTCCTAAAGACCACGATTCTCAAGCCACTTCAACATCATGCATTAAAGCTTATGACACATGAAATTCACTATGTCAATAATTTAACCAAGAGTCATAAGCTTCCGAATCCATACTGAAGCTTTATCCTTCGGGCAGAATTGACAAACACATTAAAAGACTTCAAAAATATGTGTTCAACTCATACAATATTACATATCACACACAAAAGCACACACCACAGTTATATTTCAGAGAGAGTTAAAAAACAGAGGTGTTCGAAAATGCAAAATGCCAACATCAATATTTCAGGTTCTATTAGTAACAGGCTCTCTATAACAACACATGCAGTGAGACAACTTCTTCAGACGAGACTAAGTTTAAAATGCATGATGGCAGCCACATCGAAATAAACATTGGTTTTATAAGAAGAAACACCCAACTCAAATTCAAACATATATGTAAGAAAGGGAAATTATCAAAACCAAGTAAGGCAAGACTATTACCTATTTTAGGGCAACGATACCGGGATGAATGAGCCTATTAAGATGGATCTTTCACCATCGGACTTTCGATTTTGATTAGTAGGAGTTTAATTTTGTCGGGATTGGGTATTTAGAATTCGTTTCTCCTGAAATTCTTGTTTATATGAGATTAAAGAAACGCTCCTTCAAAATCCCCAATTTTTTCCCAAGAATTCCCTCATCTTGCCTTCTTCCCCTTAATCTCCTTTTATAAGGAAAGATATAGATTTTTCATCTTTAAATAAAGAGAAAATATCCCTAAAATCCTAATTTTTGTTTGGACATCTTCTGATTTAGATTCGGGTTTTGAAATTGGACACAGCAAAAATCAAAAAGGATGGCTCATAAGCCTACAAAATGCAGAGATAAGATAAAAAAGAGATTTTTTGTGATTTTGGGGGGTTTGTCCTTGAATTTTTGTTGATCTTGTTTGGGTTTTCCCATTGTTGTTGCTTCTTACACATTGTTTCTAGTTTGTTACGCTGGTTTGTAGTGGTGTCATTGTACTGTGTTGTTAATCAGGTAAAAGAGTAGAATAAGATGAGTTTGATGTGGGTTGGGTCGGACTAGTGTATTGGGTTGTTATGTTGTGGTGTTGTTGGGCCGCTATTTCCTTAAATAGGAAAGGGGAAAAAGGATTAGGCTGGTTGTTGTTGTTGCTGATAGGGAAGAAAAAAGAAGGAATGGGTTGCTGCTGGTTTTGGGCTGGTGGCCCAACTAAATTAAAAAGGGAAAAAGAGGCTGGCAATTAATTTTAGGCTATTTATTATCAGGGCTTTAGTCAATTGAATTCAAATATTAACCTAATTAAAAATTAATTGGTCAATTCCATTGCAATTATGGTCAAGTTGATTTCAATTAAGGCCAAATTTAATAAATTGACTAAATTTAATCAAAATTTAAAATAATTAACAACTATTTTAATCTCGAGCTTCTCGATATAATAAAATCAAACAAACAATTCTCAAATAAATTATTTTCAAGAACAAATTATACTTAAATAAAGATTTCACCTATTTTCATAAATTTTTAACATAACTCTGGATTAAAATTCAATTTTTAATAAAATAATTATTTAAGTAAGAGAATTATACAATTTCATATATACAAAAATATATAATCGTTACTTAAAATTGATAAAATTGTGTACATAAATATTTAATTTTTTTTAATATTTGAATAAAATAAAATGTCATAATTTTATTTACAATCAAAGAAACTCATAACTAAACTTAGTCGTGGAGGGCAAAAATTAGGTGTCAATAGTTGCCCCCTCCCTTTGGGCAGAGTGGATGCAAGTAACCCTGAGCAAAGGGAGTTTGACATTCCTAATTTTTGTCCGATCACAAATTCATTTCTTGAAAGAGATTGGTTTTCACACGATTTTTGTGGAGTTATGGTCGGACCCTCGGTATCGATATTCCTACATATCTCAGTTTACATGAGAACTTAGGCCACTTGTAGTTCATAAAGCTTGATTTCAACCACGATTTTCAAGAAATTCACAAGTTATTTTGATTTTTTACATTTTAGTAAAACCAAAAAGTTGGGGAAGAGGAGGATTGGGGGGAGGTCGGGATGCATTCGAGTTTTCTACATAGAGCCTAGCCTACATATCCCAATGATTCAGGAAATCAGACTACTTGTAGTTTGACTCGATCAATAGAAAAGACAGTCATTTATTTTAGACGATCTTTAGCTTAGGATGAGTGACAAATTGAGTTATGGAAAAGAGTCTTGTAACCTCTTGACCATGAATATAGAGCTCTTCATATCCATAGGTACTCAGACATAATTCCCAAAAATCTGAGTGTGTTGTCACTCGGATTTGAAAAAAAAGAGAAGTTTACCCTTAGCATAAGTTTAGAAGTACTCCAGTGAAACTGAAATAAAAATTCTAAAAATACCCACATGCCTTCTGATAGGGATGTAGTTTGACGGTGGTGAAAGTCGTCTTTTAGCTCACGTCCAAAGAGTTTGATATTCCTCTTCAGACTATGCCCCAGTTTGCTGCTAAGAAATGTTCCACGTTGTGCTATGCCTCCTCTCTTTGCATATAATTTTGCTTCCTGCCAAGTCTTGATAGAAAATTTTGCAAACAAAGTAACGCAAGAAAATATATAAATTAAATTATTACAAAGAGACCATAAGACAAATACATCCATCGATTCTCTAGATGTAATTGGTCGAACGTGCAGTATTTTAGAAGTAACAACTTCAAATTCTATGATTACAAAATTGATCAATCTAAGTAGAAATATTAGTAAAATCAATGCTTAGTAAAAAACAAATGAATAATTGAGCTTAATTTTCCAAGAAATCAAAAGATGATATGCATTTTTTAATTAAAATAAATAAATAATAAGGCTTTGCTAGACGTTCAATTAGAGGCAAGTAAGCATAAATATTCAATTGAAAGCGGGTATATGCATAAAATGTCTTATCAGGGGGCAGACCATCCTAATGTGTCTTATTTTAGAATGGATGAATCCAAAATGTCAATATGTCCTATTTTAGGGTGGACAGACCCAATGTTTCATCAAACTGCAAAGCAGTGCTTAATAAAAGATAAATGAGTAATTAAACTTGATTTTTAAAGAAATTCAAATGATAGCATACAATGCATATCTAACTAAAATAAATAAATGAGAAATGCATTGTAAAATGTCCAATGAAAGGCACGCGAACAACATGCATAATGTCTTATTAGAGGGCACACTATCCCAATTATGTTCTATTTTAGGGTGGACAAACCCAACATGTCCTATTTTAGGGGGGACAAACCCATAACGTTCTATTTTAGGGTGGACGAACCCAAAGTGTATTACAGTGCTTGGTGTGATTTTCTCTAATAATTTTGAGAAAATTTAAGAATATCATGCAATGTTTACCTAATTAATAAAAATAACAATGATAAATGATTAAGGAATTGTGATATGTTCAAGTAAAGGCAAGTAAACATAAATATCTAATTAAAGGCAAACATGCATAAATGGTCCTATTTAATGGTAGACTAATCCACCATGTCCCTTTTTTAGGGTAGACGAACCCAATATATCCTATTTTAGGGTGGACAGACCCATAGCATCCTATTTTAGGATGGACAAACCCAATGTGTCCTCTTTTAGGATAGACGAACCCTATATATATTGTAAACTTACAAATATTAATGCAATGCAAAAAGCTGGGTGCAATTCTCTAATTAAGAAAATTCATAAATCAGTAAAAACTCTATGTAGTGCATTTGTAGTAGAAAAATTCAAGGTGTGGTGCTTTTGCGATAGCAAATATTAATAGTGAAATGCCATGCTAATGATTATTCATAATGTGGTACCCATAATTTGAGATTTTCTCTCCGTCTTTGCTGTGAGGAAGTTTTTACTCAAAAAGAACTGTAGGTTTTGAAATTCAAATTGCATTAATTTTGCTGCATTTGCAATGCCTTTCTTGTCCTTTGATAGCATGTGTTATCCTTCAAGAATAACTAAAAATCAACATCTGCATCACTCAAAGAAACTTGTTAGTATAAAAAAAATGGATTGCCTTGCATTGAATCCTAAATTTTAACTTTGAATTTGCACTTCTTGTAGTTATGGAATTGTTGTAATTTGACAATGCAAATATGGCCCATGATCTCAAACATTTACTTTGCCAAATTGAGATAGGCTATTTGCATAGCTTCCCCAGTTTTGCCTATGGGAGAAATGATTTTTTTATAATATTGTGATCGAACCCAGAATAGTGCCCATGTATCCCATTACTAACAGAAATCAGGTCAAACGTAGTTCATATAAAAGTCTGAAAAGGATTGCAAAAGAGTAGCTTCTTATATAGGAAGAAAAAGAGAGTGGTACTAAGTTGCAAAATAGTAGCCACTCAAAAGGGTGAATGGTGTTCTCAGATTACAAAATAGTAGCTACTCATAAAGGAGGAAAAGAAAAATGTTATTCTCAAGTTCAAAAATGATGCCCTTATCAGTCTTCTAGACTTGTTGCACGCTTTCTCTTCAAATTCCTTAGTGTCAATTTTAATGGATCACCTTTAACAAAAATAATGCCCTTGTTTGCATCATTATCATCACTAATTGGAGTCTCTTGTTGTAGCTTTATTTTGCCATTTTCAATAAGACTTTAAATCTTGAATCTTAGTATTGGACAATCATCAGTGTCATATCCCTGAATGTTTGAATGATAGGCACAATTTTTGGATAAATCAAAGTTTGGAGATGGATACTTAGGCATGAATCCCTTTTGGGTTGCAGAAGTCCCTTAGTTCTCAATATCTCAAATATATCGACCAATGGCTTACCTAAAGGGGTGAAGGAGAAACATTTCATCTTCTTCTGTGGTCGCGGGGTATATTGTGCTTGAACAAACTGTTGTTGGGAGCTATTCTAAAAATTTTGCTGACAAAGAGTCTGGAGATACACGTTGCGAAGGTTAGAAGAATCATGAGATCATGAAAATTGGTGACTTTGATGGCAATGCGATTGATGCACAAAAGCTGAATTGGTTATACTTTGTGGATTTACCGATGTCATCGGTTGAAAAATAGAATGAACTTGTATTTCTTCTATAAATTTTCCTTCTTGAATGCCACTTTCTATCTCTTTGCCAATCCAAATCAAATCAGAGAAGTTGTGTGCACAAGTTACATTCAAGTTATCATAAAAGAGGCCTTCTTGAACTCGAATAAAGTCTAAGATCAATTCATCCTCGGGAAGTGAAGGATTTATTTTTGAATCTTCTAACCTTCATCGCATGGCATATTCTTGAAAGGATTCATGCAGCATCTTCTTCACTTTGAGCAAATCTGTCATATGCAGATCTCCTTCAATATTAAACTTATATTACCTTACAAAGTCACGAGCCATATCTTCCCATGTGCGCCATTTGCTAAAATCTTTCTTGGTATACCAAGCGAGTGCCAATCCTGATAAACTTCGAATGAATAGTCTCATTCATATAGATTCATCATGTCCAATTCTAATTAATCTACTGCAGTAGTCCTTTAAGTGTGTAGCAGGATCTCTTTTCCCGTCGAAAGTGTTAAATTTGGGTATCTTATACCCTGGTGGAAGCTCAACATTCGGGTGCATACACAAGTCTTCATATCTTAGACTCTGGCAATTTCTTAAACGCAACTCTTCATCAAGTGCTTTTCTCAGATTGCAGAGCTCTTTGCCCAGATTTTCATGGTGGATTGACTGAATCTCCTTTTCATATTTTGTATTTTGACAGACTGATAGCTGCTCATGCTTATTTTCCTTGAACGGAAGCACAATTATGGGAGAACGGATATTTGGCATCATAGTATGCTGGAAATTTTTAGATTTGTAGTATATATTGATGGAATTTGAGGAGGGATCGTATAGGCGGGAGTTGGACAAGGAGATAAGGTTAAACAAATATTTTTGGTTGAGTTGGAAGTCAAGGTAGTGGTAGGAAAAAGGATAAAAGCACTTGGTAGATTGACCAAAATATTTCTTCGAACCACATTCTTTTTTACATCATCATTTTGTGCTTGCACTAAACCCATACCGATATTGAATGATTCACGCTTATCTGCCATTACTATCATCCTCAGTACAAATTCACAGTCAAAACAATGTTCAATTCCAGGCAATCTCTAAACAAAAGTAAATTTTTAAATATAAAATAAAGTGTTAGTACACGCGAAATGTGTATAATAATAATAATAATAATAATAAAATTTTGGATGAAAAGGATGAATTCATGATGAGCCTAAGTAAGAGGTTTAAACTAGAAGAGATGATTTTAGTTGCAGAACGAGTGGATCAAGAGACTTCTTAGCTAATAGACTCGTGAGATGTAAAAGAAAGTAACGATTGATTTAGAGTAGTAATCAGAAGAAAGATTGACTTATGTCGAACATCAAAGCTTGGCTCTAGCTTGATTCATATACTTGCTAACTCTAACGTATCCCAAAATTTGCCCCAGTCTAAAGACAATTATAACGATGACGCCTCATCTTGCATACCAAAATCCTGTCCCAGTCTTTAAGACATTTTGATGACAATGTCTTGATTGAATGTCAAGGCTCTGCTCCAGTTATCTTCTCTCATACTTTTTGGGGGGAAATAAAAACATAATAAAGAGATCGAGCCTTACATAGGTTGTCTACATATCCTGTGTTCGACAAGAAATCAGGTTGAACGTAGTTCCAATTACACACAAAAAAGGTGTTGAAATCCTATACTAATATGATCGATTCCCTATGTGGGTTGCCTACGTATCCACCAAGGAAATTAGGGCAACCGTAGTTCGCCTTACATAAAAGAAAATTTTAAGACGTACGAAGGATTGATCATTACGATAATACATAATTGTTCCAAAAAAGTGCTACCTAAAAACTAATCATCCTTCTATATAAGTCCTAGATGAGATATTTAAAAAGGATTTTACTACACCTCGATCATCATACTCGAGGAAACCATTGTTGGAGTTCTACCAGGTTCGATTGTAAGTGCTTCCAAAAATTGCAGGAAAGGATGAGCTTGGTTCTTTTCCTTTTGGACCCCTAGGAAACTCGGCAGACTTTCTTTTAGATGAACCAATCCCTCTAGAAATACTGCTAAAAGACCTAGTTGCCTGAAAAAATCATCGACAAGGTTGTCCCAAGAAGACTATTTCCACATACCTTGTGTTGCATACCACATCAAAGCTGGACCTGTAAGTGTCCTAACAAAGAGTCTCATCTTCAATTCATTATCTATTCCAATATTTCTCACCCAATCAACATATGTCTTTAGGTGGTCTAAGAGATTTTCTACCCCGTCATACATCGAAATATTTTCATAATCCATCTCAAAAGTTAAAGCAAGCTCATTTATAAAGAAAATCTGATTAGTCCCAATATTAAAACGCCTTTCACTATTTGCTCCATTTTTTCTCTTCTTCCCCAAGTTGTTGAATGTCTCTTTTGGCAAGAATGAGTACATGTTAGATAAAAGTTTATTATTATAATCAAAAGTGGGTACAACAGTGCCAAAGGGAGAGTATTTTTCTGAGCCTTCAAAGGTGGGAAGTGTGACAGTGCGGAAGGGTGAGTATGCTTCTGAGCCTTCAGTGAATGAGTTCTTAAGATCGACTATCATTTGTTTCATGCTGTCAAATTCTTGCTCCATTTGTGACACTTTTGTATCAAGCTTAGTAACTTTATCTTGTTACGACTCTGGTTCTTCACAGTCAAATTCATCCTCATTAAGGTCAATCACCGCAATTTGGTCGGTCATATCTTCCTTGAATTGTCTTTGGTGCTCAACTTAAGTCAACCTTTTACGGATAAAGAAACATTCGGTAAGTGTTGAAAATTTGTTAAAGGCTATTTAGAAATGAAACATTTAGAAATGTGATTAAAAAAAACTAAGATTCGAGTCCTGTAAGGGGTATAAGCACGAGATGATAATTAATAAGAAAAATAAAATGCACGAAGATTAAACTTTGATAAGACAAAGGGTTGTGAATGACTCAAAATTCTAACTTAATATTGTTGAAAAAAAAGGAAGAAAATAATAGAATTTTCTTGATTTATGCGCTAAAGCTTGAGTTTAAAAAAAAGGTAGAAGGTCAATCCTAATAATCTCAAGATAGGAACTATACATGCCCTTTGAATGACTGAGACTTTAAAGAAGTATCAAATTTAGGGTCGTTACTCTAAAATAATTTAAGGGAGAAAATTAAACAACTAAAGTCAAGTACGACTTGACAGTTTGAGTAAAATTTTGGATATCTACCAATTTAAGAAGCAATGAATGAACTGAAGGCCAACGAAAGGATGGAAATATTGGAGAGCATGAGCAAACATTTTATGACATAGATTAGCACTAAAAATAGATACTATGGAGTGTTGAATGTTCCGTCGTTACAAATAGAAGATTACACCAGTAAAAGACAGACTTGGAAGAGCATGAAAATATAAAGGATTCAAAAGTTCGAATTTAGCACGACTTTAGTAAAATTAGATTAAGCACAAATCTGACAAAATTTGAAATGAATGTTGTTAGCAGAAATATTTGCGAAGAATTATGCCAACGTTAACAGAGTAGTTTTTTTCTTCAAGTGGCTGACATAAGTATTGAAATCTCGAGAAAAAAATTAAAATAATGACGAACTAAGCTCGTTACAATTTTGAAGAAAGAATGTGAATTCTATAGGGGATCGTAAGAAATGAAAATGGGAGAAAACCTTAATTGAAATACTAAGAATTCGACGGGCTGAAGATAATTTCCTAAATAGCGCTCTAGAAGCATTAAGATGCGTTAAGTGCAGAAGTGTTACAATAAGAATTTTTATGTAAAAATATGATAGATAATAAAGAGATGTATAAGTGCAAATTTAATTTTCATATCTAAAAATAAAGACAAAACAAAGGTGAAAATAACAAATAAATATCAAATCAAATCAAATTGCAAACAAATTCATGTAGGTCAAATAGCATGTAACAAGCAAATTTGCAGGACAAATAACGTAAATATGTTAAATAATACATCCTAATAAACAGGTGACTCCTTTATGCCGGAGGTAGGCCTAAACGTCAAATAATTGAGATTTTGATAAATTGATTCAAGATTTAATTAATGACACCACTCTAGCTTGGAGTTAGAATTTTCCAAACTCAATTTGGTCAAAATTTGACTTGGATCAATTTATCATTATCTTTGCACATAATATGAAGGTTGTCATCGGGTCGTGAACCCTTTTGATATAAAGGTGTTTCCTAATTTTGTGGGATGACACCATGGGTCAACCACCTATGGCTTATGCATGCATGGCCTAAATTAAGGGTGGCAACGCTCTATCTTAAGTTTTTCTAAGATTTGAGTAAACACAGACTTGATTTTCTTATATGAGAAGGCATGTGGTCCTATGACGTAAAACTCCCACTTACCCCGCGTATGCGTCGACTCTCTAAAATAGGTGATTTGAAAGAATTTTGGGAAAGTACAATGTACAATCTGCGTGTACAATGTGTATGAGTGTCAATTTTTTAAAGTGGAGGAAATATCAACAGAATGCCAGTTTATATGGAATTTAACAAATAAGTATGTAATCAATAGCCACAACAAGTTAGAAAAAGTTCTTTTGGTTAGAACCTAGATACATCCCCAGCAGATTCACCATTTCTGTTTTATCTCTTTTCGGATTTCATTTGAAAGAAAATGGTTTTGAATTTTTAAAAAACTATTTCAAAAGATTTGAGAAAATTTTGAAATAATTTTAAGAAAATTACAGAGTCGCCACTTGATTTTTTTATAGAAAATATCAAGAAAAACTTACAGGCATTTCAAAGATTCAAAAACAGAAATAAATTCTTGAAATTAGAGAAACTGAGTAAGGATTTAATTAACACCCTAAGAAGGTTTTTAAGGCACTTAGGAGCGTCCGTTTGAAACGGTTCACCAAAAGATTATTTTTTAGACTAACTAAAATAAGGGTTGCTAACTTTACAAAAAGGTTGACTTTTAAAATATTAAAATTATTTATTTATATGTTTAAAATTGGCATTTGTTTATCCAGATGAGAAATAGTCTACTTAAAAAAAGTTACAACATGTTCTAATTAATTCGATATTAAATTTGAGAAAAAGTATTTACTTAATTTATAGTTGATCATAAAAAATTAAAATTTTGAGGGGGGGAAGGGGGGGGAGGGATCAAGAGGGGTATTCTAGTTAAGAAACAATTTTACTTAATTCATAATTTATTTTTTAGAGAAGTTATGAAATATTCTATTTGGATTAAAAAGAAACTTATCTAAACTTTGGATTTAAAGAGGAAATAAGTTCGATTTTTGTGGAAAAGAAAATTATATAAAAAAGATCAATTTTGTTATGAATAGTAACTTTGCAAAATGCCGAGGGAATACCACGTAGAAATGTCCTCAATTGTGGTAAAATTAAAATTTACAAGAAAACATATTTTTTATTATTATTTTATTTTACTTTATTTATCTATTTTTTTTAGTTTGGAGAAAAATTGCTATCCAAGTAGACTATTAATTACATGAATAAAACAAACGTCATTTCGGAAATAAAGTGTTTAATTTTTAAAAGACTTGATTTTAGGAAGAAAGAATCGAAAGATCCACTTTATTCCATTTACACGAGCTAAATCAAGTATGAAAATTGAAATAAATAAAATAGCAACAACGCGGGGAAACACTAGATTAATTAATTGAAGTTAGTACAAATAAACAAGTATAAATAAGAAAAGGCAAAATTCATAAATAACATACCCATCCCCTTAATTATGAGATTCATAACAACAGTTTCATAATTACATAATATAGCAAGTTGTATTTTGTATTTTTGCAAACTGTTGCTACAAAAATACAAATACATATAATGTATTTTGTATTTTTACTGTATTTTTACAAACTGTTGCTATAAAAATACAAATACATATGCTACAAAATGTAATTTGATAAAACTGTTGTTATTTTTTGTAATTTAATACTTATGTATGTTATTTTATGTATTTTTTCCAATAAGAAAATAAGAGTTTAAAAGTTAGAATTGGGCCCTTTTGGGCCATCAGTGGGCTGCCCAGCTTTGGGCTTCCTATTTTATGGACTTCAAGTCCATTTCCCAGCAATGTATATCAGCTGTATATTAGAGCTATTTTTCCTGCGTTTTTGTGTATATACGGTGTATATCCGTATATACAAATCCAAAAACTGCTTCCAATTTCGTTACACATCATATCTGAGCGTACACCAGCCTATTTTTGACCTGTAGCCCATATGTGGCGTATACCAGTATATACCAGCAGCTGTTTTGTTTGCACATTAATTCATTTTTTACTTGAATGAATGGGCTTTACCCGAGGTACTGTGAGGGTTGGAGCCCCGTGCACTCGGCAAGGAATTTCATGCAACGAAAAATGAGATAAAATTAGTAAAGTAAAAAAAAATCACTTTGAATAATAAACACTCAATAATATCATCTTGCAATTTCGGAAGTAAACCAAAAAAAGACACAATCAAACGATAATTGATCCTAATAAAAGAAAGGCAAGAGTCATTTAAGGAAGAACAAGTGGAATATTATCACGTAAACTCATCATTCTTATATTTTAGCCATCCACTTGTTTAACAAGCATCGTGTAATAATTGGAAAAGAAGCAGGTCATTATTGATGAAAACAGCAAAAGTTAAAAAGGATGGCTCCTAGGCCTACAAAATTCAAAGATAAGATGAAAAGAGAGATTTTTCGTGATTTTGGGGGTTTTGTGCTTGAATTTTTGTTGATTTTGTTTGGATTTTTCCGTTGCTGTTGCTGTTGCTGCTTGCACACTGTTTCTGGTTTGTTACGCTGATTTGTGGTGGTGTCGTACTGTGTTGTTAATCGGGTAAAGGGATGGAATAAGGTGAGTTTGATGTGGGTCAGGTCGGACTAGTGTTTTGGGCTGTTATGCTGTGGTGTTGTTGGGCCGCTATTTCGTTAAATAGCAAAGGGGAAAAAGGATTGGGCTGGTTGTTGTTGTTGCTGATAGGGAAGGAAAAAGAAGGAATGGGCTGCTGCTGGTTTTGGGCTGGTGGCCCAACTAAATTAAAAAGGAGTGTAAATCTCAAAAATAGACCCAAATTAAGGTGGCTTTCAAATTTTAGCCCCAAATAAAAAAGTTTTCTTAAAATAATCTTTATCTATTAACTAATATTCTTTTGAACAAAATTACCCCTAATCAATGGAGTAAATTACATAAGTGATCCTTACAATGGATAATAACTCTATATTTATATTTTTCAACTTTTATTTTTTTTCTCTTTTTAATTTTACTTTGATTTTTATTTTTTCTTTTCTCTTTTTGTTTTTAAATTTCTCAATCCTTACTTTTTCCTTTTTTCCTCTCAACTTCTTTTTTTGTTCTTTTTATTTTACATTTTTTTAATTATTTTTTGTTTCCTCTATTATTTTTTGTTCTTTTTAGTTTTTCTCAACCCTTACTTTTTTCTTTACACTTTTCAACGTCTACTTTTATTTTTAAAAAAAAAAGACTTTTTTTTCTTTGATTTTTTTCTTTTTAAATTTTTCTCAACCTTTATTTTTATTTAATCTTTTTTTTATTTTTATCAACCTTTATTGTTTTATAATCTTCATTTTCTTCTTTTTCCGCATTTTTATTATTTTTGTTCTTTTTTCGATTTCTTCCATTCAAGTTACATCTCATGAGCAAGAGTTGACACTATCACATTATAAAGGCAAGACTTACGACTTTCGAACAATAAGCTACGTTTCATGGGTAAGAGTTGACACTACTACATTGTAGAGGCAAGACTTATGAATTTCAAACAACAAGTTATGTTTCATGGGCAAGAGTCGACACTATCACATTGTATTTTGATTTATGATATGATTTATAACTCTTACCTTAGAGTAAAGACTTAGTTCAGGGACTTTCAAACAACAAATTATATCTCACGGGAAAGAGTTAACTCTACCACGTTATATTTTTATTTATGAGATGTTCTACAACTATTGCCTTAGAGGCGAGACTTAGCTCAAAGACTTTCAAACAACAAGTTATATTTCATGGGCAAGAGTTGACACTACCACATTGTATTTTGATTTATGAGATGTTCTACAACTATTGTCTTAGAGGCAAGACTTAGCTCAGGGACTTTCAAACAACAATTATGCTCCACGGGAAAGAGTTGACTCTACCACGTTATGTTTTCATTTATGAGATGTTCTACAACTATTGTCTTAAAGGCAAGACTTAGCTCAAAGACTTTCAAACAACAAATTATGCCCCACAGGCAAGAGTTGACTCTATCACGTTATATTTTTATTTATGAGATGTTCTACAACTATTGCCTTAGAGGCAAAACTTAGCTCAAGGACTTTCAAACAATAAATTGTGCCCCATAGGCAAGAGTTGACTCTACCACATTATGTTTTCATTTACGAGATATTCTGCAACTCTTGCCTTAGAGGCAAGACTTGACTCAAGGATTTTCAAACTATAAATTATGCCCCACGGACAAGAGTTAACTCTACCACGTTATATTTTCATTTATGGGATGTTCTACAACTATTGCCTTAGAGACAATACTTGGCTCAAGGACTTTCAACCTACAAATTATGCCCCACGAGAAGGAGTTGACTTTATCACGTTATGATTTCATTTATGAGATGTTCTAAAACTATTGCCTTAGAGGCAAGACTTAATTAGCTCAAGGACTTTCAAACTACAAATTATGCCCCATGGGCAAGAGTTGACTCTACCACGTTATATTTTTATTTATGAGATGTTCTACAACTATTGTCTTAGAGGCAAAACTTAGCTCAAGGACTTTCAAACTACAAATTATTCCCGCGGGAAGGATTTGACACTACTACGTTATGTTTTCATTTATGGGATGTTCTACAACTCTTATCTTAGAGGCAAAACTTAATCAGCTCAAGGACTTTAAAACTATAAATTATACCCCACGGGCAAGAGTTGACTCTATCATGTTATGTTTTTAGTTATGAGATATTCTACAACTATTGCCTTAGAGTCAAGACTTAGCTCAAGGACTTTCAAACTACAATTATGCCCCACGGGCAAAATTTGACACTACCATGTTATGTCTTCATTTATGAGATGTTCTACAACTCTCACCTTAGAGGCAAGACTTAGCTCAAAGACTTTTAAACTACAAATTATACCCCACGGGCAAGAGTTGACACTACCACGTTATGTCTTCATTTATGGAATGTTCTACAACTCTTGCCTTAGAGGCAAGACTTAGCTTAAGGACTTTCAAATAATAAACTATGCCCCGCAGACAAGAGTTGACACTACCACATTATGCCTTTATTTATGAGATATTCTACAACTCTCGCCTTAGTTACATGACTTATCTCAAGAATTTTCAAAGAAATTCGTAATAACAATTCATGCCCTTAAATTTGCTTTGATGTCAAAAAATAAAGATACCTTTGTAGATTATCCAATTTTTTATTTCTTAGCAAAATATAATAGAAGGTGAAAAAAATAAAAAAAAAAATGATCAAAAAAATAGAGAAATTAAAAAAAGATTAAGAAAAAAAGGAAAGAAAAAATAAAGATCAAGAAAAAAGTGAAGAATTAAAAAAATTGAGAAAAATAAAAATGAGAGGAAAAATAAAAATAAAGTTTGTGAAAAATGAGAGAAAAAAAAAAGAGAACTGAAAAAAAGAAAAAGTGATCAAACAAAATAGAAAAATAAAAAAAAAAGTGAGAAAAAAAAAGGCAATAAAAAATAAAGATTAAGAAAAAAGCAAAGAATTAAAAAAATTGAGAAAATAAAAAATGAGAGGAAAAAATAAAAATAAAGTTTGATAAAAATGAGGGAAAAAAAAGAACTGATAAAAACCAAAAATAAAAGAAAAATAAAGAATAAAGACAAGTGAATTAAAAAAAATAGATAATGCTTGAGAAAAAAGAAAAAAGAGAAAAAAATAAAGGTTGAGACATATTAATTAAAATATGAAAATAAAATTAAAGAAAAAATAAAAAGTAAAAATAATAACAAATAGAATAATAAAATTAAAGAAAAAAATAAAAAAGTGAAGATAATAAAAAAATAATAAAATTAGAGGAAAAAAATAAAAAGTGAAAATAATAAAAAATAAAATTTGAGAGACAAATAAGTATAGAAAGTTTAAAAAATATATTTAAGGTGTAGAGGGCAAAATGGTACTTGTACTATACTTAAAAACTAAAGACATTTCTTATTGAGGTCAAATATCTAAACCCGCTCATATTTGGGGTCTGTGGCATGCAATTTCCTGAAAAAAGGGCTGGCAATTAATTTTAGGCTATTTAATAAATAGCCTAATTATCAGGGCTTTAGTCAATTGAATTTAAATATTAACCTAATTGAAAATTAATTGGTCAATTGCATTGCAATTGTGGTTAAGTTGATTTCAATTAAGGCCAAATTTAATAAATTGACTAAAGTTAATCAAAATTTGAAATGAATTAACAACTATTTTAATCTCGAGCTTCTCAATCTAATAAATCAAACAAATATTTCTCAAATAAATTATTTTCTAGAACAAATTATAATTAAATCAAGATTTTATCTATTTTAATAAATTTTCAACATAACTCTTGATTAAAATTCAATTTTCAATAAAATAATTATTTAAGTAAGAGAATTATACAATTTCGTATATACAAAAATATATAACCGTTACTTAAAATGATAAAATTGCGTACATAAATATTTGATTTTTTTTAATATTTGAATAAAATAAAATGTTGTAATTTTATTTAAAATCAAAGAAACTCATAATTAAACTTAGTCGTGGAGGGCAAAAATTAGGTTATATATATATATATATATATATATATATAGATATATATATATATATATATATATATATATATATATTGCTAAGATAGCCAAACTAACCTTTCTAGGAAATCCTAACCAAGTAGGAAAGCTAATGCTTGCTTGATCTGTGCCTATAGTCAAATGTCTAACAATGATACAAAAACATAATGTAATGTACCGTAAAAAGAAAAAGGATCAAAATCATATCTCTAACATCAATACCAATGCATAATCAGCCTACCACGAATTAACCATCATAACAGTAATAAAGTAACCGGCAAGTCCGGACAAACAATACCTAACACGAGCCTCATAAACCTGAAAGTCTCAATGAACATTCAGCAAACAGCAATCAGAGGTTATACTTATGCAACCCCATATAAGGCTGATAGATATAAGCACCAAACAACATATTGGCGATAGACAATGCATATGACCGAATGTAAATTAAATTCATAGTACCATAACCGATCAAATTGCCATAATGTACCAAGTGTATACAAATCCTCTAGCTCAACAACTTGCAAAGGTAGGACCTACGACGACCTCTCTTCTTCTGCACGATGGCTCTCGGACGATGGGGTCCTTAAGGGATTTGGGAATATCCGTAGACACTTATTTGGTCCCGATCCCAGATTTCCAATCATCATTATTATCAATCTACTTTGTTCAGTACCAAAGAAATGTATATATAATAAATGCACAAACTCAAATCGTGGCTAAAAGAGTGTAGGCCTATAAATCTATTGTCTGGGGTCAACTCTGGGATAAAATCATCATAATAGAGTAGAAAGGGTCGGAACCTATCACGATCGACGTAAATTATAGTGGTAAAAGAGTGGATAAATCATGAATCGGAATCAATCCCGGTCTAATTTACAAAATATCATTTTCAGTTCCAAAAGCTCATAAATCATCTATTGAAGTGGTATGATTTCCGTTACAAAAGAATCCAATTTAAAAGTGGAAAGTGATAAAAATCCTTTTTAGAAAAGAATAGTAAAATCATGATTTTAGTTGGAATCGTACCATTAAATGAGCAAAAAATGTACCACGGTCTATGCATGGCACACCAGTATCCAAACAATACAACAACAATCGCCTAAGCATCCATATGCTAGAAGAATCATGCCCTTTTCTAAGGGTATAATACTTTTCTAGAGTTCAACTAGTATCATAACCACAGCCTTGGGCTCAGCAGTATATAACTAGCATAATGATAATATTATAATCCGAAGAAAACATAATCTAATCCACCAAGTCAAGCAGTATACCTTATACTAAGGGGGAGGGGGGTCCTCAACTTCAACTGTGATCACATGCTTATAGTCTAGAGTGATGGGATTTTATACTATAAAAAGTATTTCATCTGAAGGGTCAATTCACCCTTCTATCCCCAAAAACGTAGATTAGGCTAAGTCACGATATCATAATCATAAACATGTCTTATCATACCCACCTAGCATGCAATCTGCACTAAATATCATCTTACGAAGAAAAGTACACCAAAGATTACCTCAATGTCAAAGCACAATCCTCGAATAGTTTTCAAATCGCTCGTCCTTGCTCCACGATCTCAAAATGTCATCACGCTATCAAAATAGTAATCTGCACATTATTAGGAGTAAAATGAGACCCATATTTCTATATAAAAAGTTAGGCAGAATTCGGGTCTAAGAATGGGCTCATAGGGTCAGCAAATAGAATCCAAAATTGAATCTATCATAAGGTCCCTCGAAGGACAAGGAATATATGCTCAAAAGTTGAGAAAAAATGGTGCATAAATCAAGGTCCAAACCAGCTATTAAGGTCTAAAGATTTAAACACATAATTTCTAAGAATTTATAATGAAATGTGATGGAAATTGATGGGAAAAATAATGGGAAATGACCAAGGAGTGTTAAGCTAACTTACCTTAGCCTCAATGGATGATTCCTCACACTTTTCATCTCTTCAAGATCCCTAAATGGCGGGAAAATGGTGGAGAAAATGATGAAAATTAGTTGAAGAAAGGGGACTTAACAATCCCCAAGTGCCGCTAAAGCGGTCACTTGCCCGCTTAAGCGGCACAAGTCCGTTAAAGCTGCCATGCCATGAGACGCGGGCATTGCTTAAGCGGGCAATTGGCCGCTAAAGCGATGTCCGCTTAAGCGGTCCTTGACCGCTAAACCAGACCTCAGCCAAATGGCCAAGACCGCTAAAGCTACAAATGGTCGCTAATGCGACTACCACTTAAACGACCAATGGTTCACTTAAGCGGTTGCACCAGATGGTGCCATGTACGAGATTTTTCTAAGTCTAAAATGGACTCCAATAGAGTGCTCGGGATTCATTCAGAAATCCTGCGCACAAATGAACTATGCTATCATACCAAATTCGACATTCCAAATTCAATGGAACCATCTAAACTTTTACCCGAGTTTGTTTCGACTAAATGTGGAGCCCACACCTATAGTTTTATTTTTTTATATAATCCACCCAATAGGCTGAAATGAGTCCGGAAGCCTTAGGAACTGAACCAAAGGTCCCCCTAACCTAAAATCATTGTTCCAGAGGTGATGGCGCTGTCGAAATTCTCATTTGAGGTCATTTACTAGGAGTTTTGATCAGATATTAATTCTTTTACAACAAAAGGTCCAAAATAGGGAAAATGAGCCTAAAATCCAAACAAACTGTTTGATAACCGAACCGATAGTTTCAACATGTCACAAAAGACTTATAGCCATTGTGAGAAGGCTCGAAATGTCGAAAATGAACGTAAAGCGAGAAAATGACCTGGAGGATCATTACAACGTCTCATAAATTAAGATACAACGCGGTAATGTCAACTCTTGCCCATGGGGCGTAGGTTGTTGTTTGAAGGTCTTTAGGCTAAGTCCTGCCTCTAAGTCAAAAGTTATAGAGCATCTCATAAATCAAATTCTTGCCCATAAGGCGTAACGTATTATTTGAAAGTCTTTCAACCAAGTCTTGTCTCTAAGGCAAGAGTTATAGAATATCTCATAAATAAAACACAACATGATAGTGTCAACTTTTGTCCATGGGGCATAACTTATTGTTTGAAAGTTCTTAGGACCTCTAAAACAAGGTTATAAAACATCTCATAAATCAAGACACAATATGCTAGTGTTAACTTTTGCCCATGAGGCGTAACTTGTTGTTTCAAAATTCTTGGACTAAGTTTTACCTTTAAAGCACGAGTAGTAGAATATCTCATAAATCAAGACACATTATTGTAGTGACAACCCTTGCTTGTAGGGCATAACTTATTTCTTTGACATGATAAGTGATAGAAATTCTCATAAATCAAAATATAATGTGGTAGTGTCAACTCTTACCCATTAGGCATAACTTGTTGTTTGAAAAGAATGGAAGAAAAGCAGAGATAAAAAAATCAAGGCTGAGGGGAAAAAAAATAACGGTTGATAAAAAAAAATTTCTTAAAAAAAAGAAGAAAATATAAAAAATTAAAGAAAATAAAAAAGAGAGAAAAAGAAGAATAAAATAGGATTTGAGAGGAGAAAAGAAAAAAATAAAAAATAAAATACAGGTTGAGGGAAAAAATGTAAAACAAAAAATAAAAGTTGATGAAATTTTTTAAAAAAGGAGAATAAAGTAAAGAAAAATAAGAAAGAGAAAAAAATAAAAAAGTAAAAGTTAAAGAGGAGAAGAGGGAAAAAAAAAGGTTAAGAAAAAGTACAAAAAGGAAGAAAAGAAAAAAATAAAAAACCAAACATTTTTTTTAAAAAAAGTTGAAAGACGAATGAGCATAAGAAATTGTTTTAAAAATATTTGAGGTATAGAGGGGTAAATAAGTATTTGTCCTATATATAAAAAATATAAAAAATAAAAAAGAACAACAACAACATACCCAGTGTATTTCCACAAAGTGGGGTCGTCCATTCCAGATAAGAAGGTGCCACTTAAGCTTAAAGGCAAATTCTATAAAATGACAGTCCGTCCAGCTATGTTATATGAAACAGAGTGTTGGCCAGTCAAGAACTCCCAATTCAAAAATTGAAGGTGGCGAAAATGAGAATGTTGCGTTGGATGTGTGGACTTACTAGAGGGGATAGAGTTCGAAATGAGATAGTTTGGGAGAAGGTGGGAGTGACTTCGATGGAGGACAATATGCGGGAAGGAAGGCTGAGATGGTTTGGGCATGTAATAAGGAGGGACACGGATGCCCCAGTTCGTACGTGTGAGAGGCTAGCGTTGGATGACTTTCGGAGGAGGAGAGGTAGGCCGAAGAAGTACTAGAGGGAAGTGATTAGACATGATAACATAACCCTAGATAGAAAGGTGTAAAGGTCGCGGCTAAGGGTAGAAGGCTAGGTCGCGTGCGTAGATTGTAGCTAGTAGTAGAAGAGCTCATGTATAGCTGGGTTAGTAATCCCAGGACTGTGTCCATACGTGGGGGTCATACTTTCCGGATGCCATATTGCGCTTATTTATCTTATTTCGTATTGCTCTGATTTCTATTTTATTTTTATTATGTCTTATTCCTTCTATGTTATGCCACCCATCATGCTTAATAGTTCATTACGCTCTTGCTTACTATTCTCTATCTTGAGTCGAGGTCTATCGAAAACAGTTTCTCTACTTCTTTGGAGGTAGCGGTATGGACTGCGTACATTCTACCCTCCCCAGACTCCACTTTGTGGGAATACACTGGGTTTGTTGTTGTTGTTGGGATCGTCCATTCCACTACCTCATATGAAGTAAAGAGGTCGTTTTCGATAGACCTGTCTCAGGACATATAACAATATAACAAACAAAAAATACACAACAAAATAGGATAAAACACTGGTAGATACTAAAGGAAATAAGACACTCACAATGTACTAATATAAACATCTATCCAAAATCATATACATCACGAAAACATCATGAACAAAATACTCTAGTCGGAGTTACAAACAACGTATTTTTCCCTACTATAACGGCTAAACTCCTACCCCCACTAACCCTCTACCCTAATCCGAGCTTCCACACCTTCCTATCAAGGATCATTGTCCTTCCTCCAATACTTCTTCGGCTTGTCTCTACCTAGCCTAAAATCATCCATAGTCAACCTCTCACACCTCCATATGGAAGCATCTGCGCACCTCCTCATCACATGTTCGAACCATAGCAACCTCTCTTTCCGTATCTTGTCCTCCACCGAAGCAACTCTCGTCTTCTCCCGAACAATCTCATTTCTAACCCTATCTTTCCTGGTAAAGTCCACATATCCATCACTATATCATCATCTTCGCTACCTTCAAGTTTTGGATGTGAGTTTTTAACTAGCCAACACTCCACTCCATACAACATAGTCGGTCAAACTGCCACTATGTAAAACCTATCTTTAAGCTTAGGAGACACTTTCTTATCATACAAGACTCCTGAAGTGAGCCTCCATTTCAACCACCCTGCACCGATACGATGCGTGACAAAATAAAAAAGAACAAAAAAGCAAAAATGATCAAAAAGGTCATTTATATGGTTTAACCAGAAGGTAAATGGCAAAAAAGTTCAATACCCAAGGCTATACATAGTCAATGAAGGGTTATGGCCGCCCAAGAGTACTAACAGCTAGATAGTCGTGTCTCCAGCAAAATGTTGAAATTCTGGTACTAAAAGTGATTTTAAAAAATTCAGCATTTTGACGTGGGCAATCAGGATTCTAATGAAACTGAAATGTTGAAATGCTGAAAAT
The DNA here is from genome assembly GCF_002878395.1 of Capsicum annuum. Classification (NCBI taxonomy): domain Eukaryota; kingdom Viridiplantae; phylum Streptophyta; class Magnoliopsida; order Solanales; family Solanaceae; genus Capsicum; species Capsicum annuum. Next base: position 107,595,971 of record NC_061120.1, on the reverse strand, counting down.
TAAAATGTTCAAGCGGCTTGCTAAAAACCCAACGAAAAAAATGTAGCATAGGGAGAAGGGAAATTTACAAGAACGAGTACAACACACAGGAAATCATAAAAGACGATAACTTGAAATCCTCCTCCACTATACAGAACTACAGAATTAGTTTAGACCTTAGAGGCTTCCTGAAACCATCAGCTTGACTTGGTAGCCACTGCGAGTTCAACGGATATAATGAAAGTTGATCGCCCAGCCTCTCTTAGGTACTGAACTTCCCCATTCATCAGCTTAACCAGTTTTCTGCTGATAAGCAAGCTGATCCCTTCTTCAGATGCGTCGGCTTCACTACCAAACATTTGGCTAAGCAATTCTTCTGGCACTCCACCCCCGGTGTGTCTTATCCTGCAACAGTAAATGTCATTCTACTGGACAGGCATGAACAAGTAACAAATGTGTTTGCTCTTGTCATTTATTTAAATTTACCAGTTTAGTCTTAAAACAAAATCACCAGAAAAACACGTCTTGGATGAACGAAGAAAGAACAGATTCCCGGCCCTTGAATAGATAGAGGAGAGACCATTCCACATATGCCAACTGAAAACTTTCTGAGAGAATATGATTTCATTTGTTTTTCTTCCTTTGACATACAATTTTTAAGGTTGGTCATCAATTTCTAAATTCAAATTGCTATCTGGAGTCATTTTATGTTGAAGTAGATGGAAAACTCAACGCTAAATTCTCAACAGGAATAAAAGTGCCACTTAATTGTGCTGAAGGTTATTTTTTATTTGCCCAAAGAATGAACTAGGAATAAGCTTAAACCAGTTGGAGAGCATTTTCCACTTCTCTGTGAATTTGAGAAATCCTACTCAGAAACTCGACTCTGATAAAATAGAGTAAAGGATGTTTAGGTCGACAGAAAAGTTGCATTAAAATTTGTGAAAAATATAGAATCACGATTTATTTTGTAATTAAACAAGCAATTTTACAATTAATGTTTACAAAATAAATGGAGAGAAGACAAAAAAGTAGCATCTTCAACTGTCAAGGATCAAATGCTATGGCAATATAAGGACTTCAAACGTTGAGATATTGAGTCAAGTAAAAATTTTACGGCCCTGATAGGATAGAGAATACATACACTATGAACAAAACTGCTGAGACAGAAATAACATATCAATCACGGAAATTGAGGGAGATACCGGTTAGTTTTTACGTCTAATGATGGTTTTGGAAATGCTTAAGACTTCAATGAGTTAATGTACACATCCCTCAACTTTTTACGTTTTCGCAGGACATGCTAACTTGGACAGTAGTAATCTGGTCAATTTAAACAAACACTTCTAATTTTTTTGCATACGGATTTACCTGAATTCCAAGAGAGCAAGCTGAACAGATTCTCCTATGCGATCTTTAGTTAACCTGCCTGAAATACTAAGCTGGCCACCACTTGGTGTAGAGTTCACGGATACCAACAAAAAGTTAGCTATGACTTGTTGAAGCCTTGGACTATCTCCGTACAAAGTTTCATTGAGAAGATCTTCAACCATGTCATTAAAGATCATTATGTTCTTTCCATTGCTCTTCATCATGACTTGACTAATAGATGCTACCAATACTTCATGCAGCTTAAACTCGAGCATCTCCAGATCCAAATAACTGGTCAGAGATTAGAGGAAGAGCAAAAATATTACAATTTAGAAAATCACTTAGTGTGATAAACATAATATTAAAAACAGAAAACACGAAAGCCATAATCCATCAAAGAAAACTCAAAATCATATCAAATGCACCAAAATATATTCCAACAACACTTCTACAGCAACAGGTATCCAATCTTCCATATATCAAATCCAAGCATTTACCTGTAGCTACAAAATCATCATCCCTTGATCAAGTTTTAACTAAAAAGGGAAGAACAGGAAGCACCTCGGGGTCTTGAAATTAGAACATATATGGTATAATAAAATGAGTATCGGTGTGTACCCATCTATGATGCTATCAAGATCTGTATCATCCAGAATTTTGTTGAGCTGACGCTGACACTGTGCACTTGTATGCAGTATATTCTTCTGCTCTTCGCCCAAGCTAGTTCCCTCTAGCATCTTCCGAGAGAATATAATCCCAGAAAGAGGATTCCTAATTTGCCTCCTTATGTAAGCTAACACTTTCAACCTTTTCAACGCAGTTTGTTCTGATAATCGTTGAACATGAAGAGCTTGTTGCAACTCATGGCTTGCAAGTTGCAGGAAACAAAAGAGCCCCATTACTGCACCCTCTTTATCTAACCTTTTGCTCACACAGAGTAAGCACTCCACATATTTCCCATAACGTGCAAAGAAACCAAAAGGAACCTTCTCAGATTCATGACCAGCCATAGCGTTGTTTAGTATAACTCCAAAATTTACAAAAGCTTCTTGATTCTTAAGACGGCAACAAGCTACCTGTGTCCCGAAAACCTCCCCTAACAGCATTTTATCTATAACATCATCACGCCGCCATCCAGTTAACTTTGTCATTGCAGAGTTCCACTCAGAACACCAACCAAACTGATCAGTGCCAAATATTGGCGGGATCAAAGGGTGAGGATTTTGAATAATCGCTCTATAGTCACCTTCGATTCGGGTGAACTTGTCCATAATACTTTTTTGTCCAGTTATATCCTGAGCAATAAAACATACACCCACAACACTATCTCTAACATCCTTGCTTGCACATGCATTCACGATTAAGCTGATTGAACTAGAATCCCTTGACGGCCCGTGTGTTCTTATTTCAAACTCTACATTTCTTTCCTCTTTCCCTGGTCAAAAGGGTGGTGTATTCAATTAAATTTTCAGTATATAATTCATTTAACTGAATGGATAGATAAAAATCATGTGAATTAATAATATTCAGAATAATTAAATAGTGTAGAAAATCAATCTTCATGAAATGAGTCACAACATCAACATAACACAGAGGGGAGGGTGCACAAAGATACGTACCCTGCAATGCTAATTCCAACATCTTACTCACGGTATCAACTGATGAATCCTCCACGAGAGTGAGCAAATGTTTCCCAATTGCTTCATCGACAGGAAGACCAGTTAATTCAGCAACTTTTGTGTTCCATCCATTAACCTGCCCATCCACATCAACTGCAAAGATAGGGACTGAAGCTGTTTCAATTAAACGAACCATTTCAGCTGTCACTGCTTCTAGTTCCTGCATTCCGTCAATCTTTAGATCATTAAGCTTCGTATGGATGGAATTGGTATTTGAATTCACAGTATCAGCATCCTTAAATGCATTTCTTAGTATAAGCTGCAAAGAGTGGATTGCATCCATCTCATAGTCCTTCCAGGGTATACTCCTTGTCTTGACAACTTCCAGGAATGCTTTGAATGATGACCTAGGATGCATTTTCCTGCCATCATCCTTCTCACCAGGTTCATGCTTTGCACCACCCCATCTAACTTCAGCAGCAGTGTGTGACCTGAACCAGAAAAGCCAGTCCTTATCAGATATTCTCACAGCCGCCATACCACAGACTGCATCACCAAGAGCAAGAGCCCCAGGAAAACCAGCATCATACAAGCTATCCGTACTCAAGCCTGTGGAATCTGTATGATATTCACAAAGCCATGATACTATATCATGCAGCTGAAATTCGCTTGGGGTCATTCCTAATCGATGTATCTTACTCTTATAGAGCAAAGCAGCACCATCACATTTGACAAGATCCATAATGTTGGGGCTCTGTGACACGATACCTAGGGGAGCATCTCGCATCAGCATATCACACAAGAGAGTCTGAGTACGGAGAATATTTTTCTCAAGGAACTGATTTTCCAATTCCAGTTCCTTGTTAACGTGTATGGCAAAGACTTGTGCAAGAAACTCACATGCATACCTCAGTGGAAATGGGACGAACCTTGGGGTGGTGTTGTGGCAAACAACCAGGCCCCATAGCCTTTTTCTCTTTTGTGATTGTGAAGAATCAGAGCTTTCTCCTTCTTCATCCCCATCATTGACCACAACTGCCATTACAAGTGATGCAATTGAATTCATGTTCTCCATATACTGTAAATGGCAGTAGTGAGGGGCCCTAAGAGTAGAGCCACACAATGTTAAGTCAAACGGAAGCTTCTCATCTTGGACTACCTTCACATGTTTTGCTCGGCAATCACAAATCATTCGGACCTTATTCTTCATAAACAAAAAACGTGCAGCCTGTGGAATATCTGTAGCAGGATAATGTAAACCAAGGTAAGGCTCGAGGCCAGGCTTTGTGATCTCAGACATCACCTCTCCATGATCATCATCGTGAAACTTATATGCCATCACCCTGTCATAACCTGTGAGTTCAAAAACCTCCTGAACCATGGTGTCACAAAGTCTTTCCATACTGCCACTGGGCAATGATTGCAAGCGAGTAATGGCTTTGGCTGCAAGTTTATATGACTGCAGGGCCCCTGCGGCAGTCATGGGAACTTCATAGGGCTTCACAGGCTCAAAATCAATGATTAAGCTACCTGTAACCCTATGAACAATTGCATAAAATGGCTTCCCAGAGGTTTTGCAGTGAACAAGGACAGGATTTAACAGAGAAACCTCCCCAAACCCCAAGGCCTTCTGCAATGCTGCGCCACTAGGACCAGTGAATATAGTTCTAATATCAGTCCCGATGCCAAGAACTGGATGGTCACCAACACTTGGAACAGCATGGCTAACCATGGTCAGCATTTCAGGGGCATTCTCACTGAATGCTATGACTTTTAATGTTTTCTCATCCAAGGCTAACAAACAACCAAATGGCTGGATAAACTTTCCCTTTTGGATCTGATGAAGGTAAGCGGTGGTCACTTTGTTTGACTTCGGCCTTTGCTCACCTCCAGCAACACTCGTAACCCTCACTGAGCTTGAATAGTCAAAGGAATCACCTGACTCCTCAAAGTCTGCATGCAACTTTGCATCTATAGAGGTCTGTGCAATGATCCTAGCACTGTGCTTTGATCTTGATGAAGTGGTGGAAGATTGGCTAGGTCTTGAAGATGACATTTTGACTCAAATCTGAATAGAACATAAAAAACAGTTACCACAGATGATTAAAGATTATTCTTTTTAGTTACAAAGTTGTAACAGGAACCGTCAGCATCTGGCACTGTCGAAGTCTTTATAACAGAGTTTTTAGCTTTTTATATGAGCAAACGTAATAGATAAACACATGGAGTCATTGTAAAGGCTTTACCGTTTATCTACATGAAATATCAAATCACAATTTACAGCATAAAATTTTCCATCCGCTGAAGAACAGAGCCTACCCCCCAATCGCACCCCGCTTGAACATACTTTGCAAAACAAAAGCAGGAGTTAGATGCCATGGGTTTAAAACTTACTTAAATAGTTTCCCTTGGTCTATGAAAAAGAAGGATGAAAGCGAGTATGTAAGCTAATTCCACATCCACAACTTAGCCCTAAATAATTCAGCAGCCCATTGATAATTCAAGTTTTTTATCACCCTATAGTAGCAAAAGTAGATAAAGATGCGGTCATTGCGTCTTTAAGGCAGGACTACAATATAGCCTCGAAGAAGCTATTAGCAAACCAAGATAGAATTTGCACAGAGAAGTAAGTAAAACTTGAAGATTAACAAAGACAAAGATAAAAGACAATACCTTTCACAAGATTTCAGCGGTAACAACAAGTGCATAAGTAGCTTTCCGCTGAACTCTTGATATAGTTGGTCCGAATCTAAAGCTGAATAACAAACTGATCTTACGCCAACGTAAGCTTCGATCAGCGCCTCCTCTGAATCTCCCAATGGCCAAAAAAGGGACCACAACTTTCACTTCTCCAATTCCAGGGCACTTAATCCTTTAAAAGATTCATCGATAACATTAAATACACACTTCCCAAAGCTCATACAGACAACTATACACAAATATCACAGTACGATACGAGTTTCTATAAATAGGAAGTGAGAGGGACTTTACTAGAAAGTAGCGAGTTGCCCAGTTGTTTCCTTTCCAAACGTAGTTTAATGGTGTCAGTTGATGCACCCCAAAATTAGCATAAGCCACAATCTTGATTTGTCGTCCAGGTCTATTTAATATAATTGATTAACAATCAGTTCAATTTTAAAAAACAAACCCACCACCCGCAAAGTACAGATAATATATAATAATTCGTGAGTGGGTGGAAATATAATAGTAATAGTACTCACTGGAAGGCTTCTTATGTCAATTCTTGCAACAATATGAATTAACAAGATTTTAAAATAGAAAAATCAAAAATCTAATATAAAAGATTCGTCTGTTTAAAATATAGTATAATCAAAAGTAGGTCGCGAAAAAAAAAAAGCAACAGAAAGATATTGCACACATTAAATAACATTAAACAAAGTGATGGCAATACCCACTTGGAGGGGAAAGAATGAGGGTGGAACAGACAGGCCATACCTCGAATAAGAAGTTACCAGCAAACCCAAAAGGGTATGGACATCACGTGAAGACATCATCCCTTATCTTTCTTTCAAGAAGAGAGAGAGAAAGGAGAGAGAGAGAAGGGTGTCAGAATTTGAGAGAATTAAGGACTGCGAGACTAAGTTGAATGAGCTGGTACTGGTTAGGGAGGAAAATGGATCAAGATTCATGTAACCAATCAGTTTTTGGCGTTTGTGGGTACAGTGAGGTGAATCTGATCCCCAGATTTAGCCTGTGACTCAGCTCACCTCACCCATATAAGATACTTTATCACCATTGAATTGCTGCTTCTAAGTTTTGTTGCTCTTGTACCACCATTTGGCAATGGTTGTACTGCCATGTAAAATCATTCTGAAAAATTGTAGACAGGAGTCAAAATATGAGATATGGGTCTTTGAATTTGCGTTTTTATTGAATTTTGTTCCTTTCACAGATGCTAAAGTCTCATGATGGCAAAAGGGACCTCTTTGCCTACTGTTTTGACCTTCACAAAGTTTTTACCTTTTCTCGCCGAACCATTACCATTGAAATTATAATTAATATATATATCTTTTTCTTTTTCATCATTATTTTTATTCCTTATTTAATTTTCTTTTTTATTTAAGATAATATTTTACTATTAATTTATATTTATATTCATAAATATATAAAATATTATATTTTTACCCATAAATATATAAAGTATTATATTTATAATAAAAATATACAAAATATGTTATATATAAAATTTATACTATATATATATCATATACACACCTATATAAATATATAAAGTATGTTATACATGAAGTTTATCACATATATAAAAATACAAAGTATAAAGAAACATACTAAGTATAAGTATATATTTATGGTATATGATATAATATACCATAAATATGCAAAGAATATTTTACATAGAAATAATTTATTCTAAGAAAATTAAAGAAATAAATTAGCGGTACCCTAAAATTTAATAACAACTCATCATTTTCTATTTCTTAGGAACGGAAAATGAAGGAAATAAATTAAATAAATTTCTAAAAAAATAAACTTGTTTGAAAGATAATATTTGTTACCTAAAAAATAGGAAGCAGTGATCTGTTAATATAAAATTCATTTTTAAAATTTTCAAATATGAGAAAACGGCTATTAATGTAAATATTATATATGTCATGATTGAAATTCATTAAATATGATCATGTATATGTAATTATTTTTATAATAATGACTAATTGTGTTCTTTTTTCATTAGTAGATAAATTTTAGTTGGGTGATTTTGATAGTTTGTAAAAGTTAGGGCATAAAATCATATTTAAATTTTTTTTTTCAAAAGTCAAAAAAAAATTCAAAAAAAATATGGTCAAACACAACTCCAACTCCAACTCCAACTTCAACTTCAACTCCAGAAAATTTTAGTTTTCATGGTCAAACGACTAATGACTAAGCTAATTAGAAGGGATTGACTTATTTTAAGCATTCTTTGACTTCTAAACTTACTAGTCGGCTAAGCCGCTCATATTCATCCTTGAAAATTTTATGGTAGGTATAATTTTATTATTTAATTAAAAATTTTATTTATTTAATTATAAATTTTTAGTTGGGCATACATTATTATATTTAGATTAATAAAATATGTATAAGAATATTTTAGATTATTAATATGACACCTATATAATTTTGAGAGATAGTAAAAAAAATTTATATTTTTTAAAAATATTTATAGTTGTTAATTATTGTGATTTATATTACTTTTAAAATAGTAATTATCAAATATGTAATAAAATATTTTAAGTTAGTTAATGTTGTATTTTAGAATACCTTTTATGTAATTTTCAAATAATACATGTTACTATCCTTGTCCAAATTTTTGAGGTACTGATAATCAATTATATTTTAAAAATATTTAAGTTTTAAATTATTAAGATTTATAATTCTTTTTTTTCCTATTTCAATGTAAGTGACACTGATATAATTTTGAGAGTCAACGAAATATTTCATATATTTTAATTTTTTTAAGTTGTTTATTGTTGTGATTATTAATTATTTTTTAGGTATCTAAGTTGTTAACTATTATAATTTATAATACTCTTTATATAATTTTCAAATAATATGAATTACCCTCCTTGTCCAAACTTTTGTGGCATTGATAGTCTATTACATTTTTTAAAATAATTTAATTTTCTTATTTTTGTGATTTATAATTTTTTTCCATGTATTCTAATTTAAGCGACGCAGTGCTTAGATGGTCAGAAAAAATAAAGCAGACATATTTTAAATGACTTATAATAATTAATTAAAAGTTATTTAGCAAAATTACTATAAATGTACTTGTATAAAAAAATTAAGTGGGCCTCATATAAGACGTCAAGTTAATTTAACATTAAATATTATTAATTTTTTAATACTTAAATGACTTATGATAATTAATTAAGAGTGATATGGTAAATTATGCTTGAAGCAGTTGAAGCAGACATGTCATAAAAATTTATTTTATTTTTTAATTAAATATTATTAATTTTTTCAATACATAAATGACATATAATAATTAATTAAGGGTGATATAGTAAAATCACGAAGCAAGCAGGTGAAATAACGGCAAGCATACATGACGACGGTCTCCTGCCTGCTCACTGTCACTTCTATATAAGAGATTGGATACAATAGAAATTTTATCATTATCGGTCTCAATAATGTATCTATAATCTATAATATATTAAAAGTGTGAAGACCGTTAGAAAAGTGATTCAAACTTTTTACCCTTTATTAAAACACTCTTCTTTATACAAAATTATTTTTTTATTATTTTTAAAAATTATTATTTAATTATTTATTATCTTGAAAAGGAGTCCTAAAATATATGGTAAGAGAAAAGTCCTACAATATATGATAAGAGAAAAAAAAATATTGATAGATTTTTGATAGTTTTTTTTTTATCTTCATAAGATAAAAATAAAACCAAATCACTTAAGGAGACATAAAAAGACTCATGTTTGATTGAAATATTTATATTTATTATGCAATTATCAAGAAATTTTGGGTATAGATTTTTAATATATGGTAAGAGAAAAGTCCTATAATATGTGGTAAGAAAAAAAATACTGATAGTTTTTTTTTATCTTCATAAGATAAAAATAAAATAAAATCACTTAAGGAGACATAAAAAAACTCATGTTTGATTGAAATATTGATATTTATTATGCAATGATCAAGAAATTTCGAGTATAGATTTTTTCTTTTATTTTTTGAGGGGAAGAGGGGGGAGGGGGTAAAAGTTTACAGCGCAGGAAAAAAGATGAAAAGTAGGTTTTTTGTTTGTTTGTTTGAAAGTTACCAACTTGAAAAAAAAAGGAATAAAAAGTACTATTATTAGCTTTGGTTAAACCAAGAAGGAAAAAAGAGATTTCATACAAGAATGAGTAGGAAATTATTGGCGAAATTCAAAATATTTAGCAATCATATTTTATATTTATTTTACTTGGAACTAATATTATTCTAACATGGTAAATAATACATGGAATTAAAAAAATCATATTTCTGTAACTCTTTCTTGGAGAAAAGATTTTAAACTTCTATAATTGTGAATATTTCTTTTTATTGTAAAAGAGTATGAATATCGCAGATTATGATTGAAGGTTAAATTCTTTTTTATTTATGTATTTGAATATGTTTCTTATGATATTGTAGCTTTAATTTTATGTGCAATTTAATTGTAATGTCATTACATGCCCGCAATATATTTATTTTAATAAATTTGTGATTGTTTTTTTGATATATTTGCATTAAATAGAAAGACATGGAGGTCATAATTGATAGAAGGTTTTTGATTTATGAATCATGTTTTTTGTAATTTCATAATTTTTATGTGCAATTTAGTTTTAATATTGTTGCATGTCTGTAGTCAGGGACGGAGCTACACTTAGGATAGGGGGTTCATCCGAACCCCCATCGATGAAAAATTATAATATATATACGTGGTTTTAATTATTTTTATGTATATATAATAGATGTCGAACCCCTTTGGTTAGTTCATATGTTCACTTGTGAAATCCCTTGGTGAAAATCTTGATTCCGCCACTGCCTGTAGTATATTTATTTTCAAAAATTTGTGATTCTTTCTTTATACAGATGCATTAGATAAGAGAGTATGAAGGTCACAGATTAAAGTAGAAGGTTAATTTCTTTTTATGAATCATGTTTTAATTTTATAATCAATTAAAATCACGTGCAGCAAAAAGTCTAGAACTTACTTGAAATAGAATTCAACATATACACTAAAATAATAAATTTGTCCTATTTTTGGATAATTGCTTTATTTTTGGGGAAAAAACATCTAAAAATGTGTACAAATTATTTTATACTTGAATTCAACGTGTGTGTATATGTGTATATAAATATATATAGCTTTTTCTACTTTTACTATATTTTCTTATTTTGTTTTCATTCAAGTCATTCATCGGGGTCAAAATTTCCTCTTAGGCGAAAATTGAAAGGTTAGTTTTAATTGCATTATTTTGATATCTTTATTATCGTATTATTTTATTTTAATTTACATGTAGTAGATGAATTTCGGTCGGCTTTGAAGATTTTTTTTAGGTAAAGGTTAGTTTTAACTATATTATTTTAATATCTCTATTAGTGTATTATTTTGTGATATTTTATAGGTCGTAGATGGTAGTTTACAGGTCGTAGATGAATGTCGATCAACTTTGAGAATTTTTTGTGTAAAGGTTAGGTTTAATTGTACTATTTTGATATCTCTTTTATTGTATTATTTTGTTATAGTTTATAAGTGGTAAATAAATGTCGATTGACTTTGAAAAAAATTTTAAGGTAAAAATTAGGTTTAATTGTATTTTTTTTATATCCATGATTTGAGAATTTTTTTTTATATAAAGGTTAGGTTTAGATGCATTATTTTGATATCTCTATTATCATATTATTTTGTTGTAGTTTACAGGTGGCAAATGAATGTCTGTCGGCTTTGAGGAATTTTTTGTGTAAAGGTTAGATTTAATTATATTATTTTTATATCTCTATCATCGTGTTATTTGTTGTAGTTTACAATGTCGATCGGTTTTGAGAATTTTTTTGGTAAATGTTAGGTTTAATTAAATATATTCTCCATCTTTACATATTTAAAAAATGTTGAATTTAATTATTATACTCATCTTTATCAATTTAAATAAATATTCTATTTAGTGTAATTTGAATTCATTGAAGTGAGATACACACGCGAAGTGCGTACACCTAAACTAGTTCTATAAATAAGACCAATGATGTATTTTATAAACAGCAATGAGCTATTCGTAATTGTATTTGCATCACTAGTATGCTAAATGATGTATATACAAATACTTAATAGCTCTACACTTTTGTGTGATTGCAGGTTCCTTCTTCAACATTTGGATAATCCATCAATTATCCACATCTACAGAGAACAAAATATTTAGCTAAAAGTCAAGCAAGAAGAATCATCTCCACTGCATAACCATCCAATGTAGCTACTACTAGCCCAGCCATGGCTGCTACTACTTTTTGGCCGCCTCCTCAAGACTTGATATACTTTTAATTCTTATTCACTTCGTAAGGATCTTGGCTGGATCATTATTAAAGAATAATATACAACTTCTTTGGTTTGACTTATTCATTTTACTAGATGCCGAGGGTCCATGATGTTATTTTTTGGCTTAAGTCATCGATAGAATCCTAAACTTGTTTTGAAATTTCACTTAAGCCCCTCAACTCAGACATGTACCTATCAGACCCCTAACCGACCCAAAATTTGAACCACATAAGCATTTTTTGCTAACATGGCGTAGTAAGTGTAAGCCATTTGAGAGTGGTGCGTGAAAGTAATTTTTTATTGAATTTTCTTTGTTTTCTTTGGGGGGGGGGGGGGGGGGGGGGGGGGGGGGGGGGTCTTTTTCAACTTCCATTATAAGTTTTTTTAACACCTTCCACCACCGGCCGCTGCCTTCTTCATTAGAAAAATAGAGACCACCGTTAAAACATTCAAATATCATAATTTCTCTACATATATCTCTCCCTCCTAGTATTCCTTTTTCGCCTCTTGTCTTTCTCATCTAACATATTGAAGATTAAAAAAGAATCACACCCAAAAAAAATTGCAACAAAAGATGTTTAAATCTATAGTATAGATAAGGAAGAAAACGTAAAATGAAAAAAGGACCATTATAAGATTGAGTTTATAGCAATTTGAACCAACGAAATGAATCAAACTCCTTCATTAACAACTAAAAATTTGGAAAAACGTCAATTGAAATAAAAAATAATTTTTTTGATTTGTTCTTTGTTTCAATTAAACTTTTTACAACTTTGATTTGCGAACTGATTCTCGATTTCAATGGTTTTGTTTTTTTATTTGCCGAAAAAAATTAATCCTTACTCATTGTATTTCCTTCCAACCCATGAAAATATCTATTTTCAGCCCATGAAAATTTTGATTTCAGCGGTTCTATTTATTGAGTTTGTTCAATAATTTTTCACTTGTATTAGTTTGGATTTTTACGTCATTGATGAGGTTGAAATTTTTGGCCGACAGTGATGAAACTAGTGTCAACAATGATGTCGTTAATAAAGGAGGAAGGGGCGGGGATGGGGTGAGGTAGGGGTGGGGGCTGGTTAGATTAGGTTTAATATTTAAATATAATTTTTTTAACTCATAGTTATTTTTTAAAGTTCGTTTGCCACGTGTTTTTTCAATTGATCATTTTTACCACATCATGTGAGTGTGTTACACACATTCCATATCTTTTGCTAATTATCCAAAAAATGTTTAATAGGTATGAATTTTGGGTTTGTTTAAGTATTCAATAGGTACAAAACTGAGTTGAGGGGCCCAAGTGAAATTTTGAAACAAGTTTAACGGTCTATCGATGATTTAATTCTTTTTTTAATCTTAATTTATGTGACACAAATAGAATTTAAATAATTAATTATATCTTTAATATGTTTTTAGATATTTTAAGTTGTTAATTGTCATAAACTATAATATTTTTATGTAATTTTTAAATAATACATATTACTCTTCTTATTCAAACTTTTGTGGCATTAACAGTCAATTATATTTTAAAAATAATTAAATTTTTAATTATTGAGATTTATAATACTTTTTTTTAATTCCAATTTAAGTGACACAGATATAATTTCGAGAGTCAACCAAATATTTTATATTTTTTAAATTTTTTATTATTGTGATTTATAGTTTTTTTTTTTATGTATTTTTTGAAATATATAGAAGATTATTTTTTTTATAGATATTTTATGTTGTTAACTATTGTAATTTATAATACTTTTTATGTAATTTTCAAATAATACATGTTAGTCTCATTGTTTAAACTTTTGTAGCATTAATAGTCAATTATATTTTTAGCTATTTCAATTTAAGTTATACTGATATAATTTCGAGAGTCAATCAAATACTTTATATCTTAAAAAAACATTAAGTTGTTATTATTGTAATCTGTAGTATTTTTTGAAATATATAACTGATTAATTTTTTTAGATATTTTAAGTTGTTAAATATTGCAATTTATAACACTTTTTATGTAAAATTATGCTATTCTCCCTATCTAAACTTTTGTGTCATTGATAGTCAATTATATTTTAAAAATAATTTAAGTTCTTAATTACTGTGATTTATAATGCTTTTTCTTCTACTCCAATTTTAAGTAACACTATTATAATTTTGAGAGTCAATCAAATATTTTATATCTTTTAAATTTCTTACGTTATTAATTATTGTGATTTACAAAAACTTTTTCATATTTTTTTGAATTATATAACAGATTAAGGAAATAAGTAAATAAATTAAAATTGATGAAAAGATGAAGGTAAGGGAAAAGACATTGAAGTTGTGCCAAAGCACGCAGCTTGACCTTTAAATTGTTTAAGTTGTTAATTATTATGATTTATAGTATTTTTTACGTAATTTTTTGAAATATATAACAAATATTTTTTTAAAAATATTTTAAGTTGTTAACTATTGTAATTTATAATACTTTTTATGTAACTTTCAAATAGTATGTTACTCTCCTTGTCCAAACTTTTGTGGCATTGATAGTCAATTATATTTTTTAAATAATTTAATTTTTTAATTATTGTAATTTATATTGCTATTTCTTCTATTTCAATTTAAGTGACACAATGCTTAGATGACCATAATAATTAATTAGGGATGATATATTAAAATCACTATTGAAGTAGCAAAGCAAACATATCTTAAATGATTTATAATAACTAACGAGAAATGATATAACAAAATTACTATAAAAAATACTTGTGAAAAAAAATTAAGTGGGTCTCATATGAGATATCAAGTTAATTTAATATTAAATATTATTAATATTTTAATACCCAGATGACTTATAATAATTTTGTTAATATTAATTTTGTAATACTTAGATGACTTATAATAATTAATTAGGGGTAATATAGTACAATTACGGTTGAAGAAGTTGAAACAAACATTTCATAAATATCTATTTTGCCTTTTTATTAGATATTATTAATTTTTTTATACGTAAATGACATATAATAATTAATTTGGGGTGATGTAGTAAAATCACAGAGCAAGCAGCTGAAACGTGGATGCCCGAAGCTACTCAAACTCCCTCTTATATAACCTTATAGATTATAGATACCGAATGACCCGTGCCAACACGTGCCCAATATATGTTGTTTTTTTGTTTTAATTTATATGATATGAATAAAATTTAGATAATGAATTATTAAAATCATTCTAGTTTTCAATTACTGCGATTTATCATATTTTTACTTCTATTCCAATTTAAGTGACATTGATATAATTTCGAGAGTCAACCAAATATTTTATATCTTTTAAATATTTTAAGTTGTTAATTATGCGATTTATAATATTTTTTACATTATTTTACAATAAAATATGAATACTCTCCCCGTCCCAGTTTATGTGTCATAGATAAAATTTCGACAGTCAATTAAATTTTCTTTATATTATTATTATTATTATTAATATTATTTGAGGACTTTTATTTAGCTGCTTCAATCATGATATTACGGTATTACCCCTAATTAATTATTATAGGTTATTTATGTACAAGAAAATTAATAATATTTAATAAAAAAATCAAATACTCATTTCTGACATGTTTGCTTCAGTTGGTTCAGCCATAATTTTAATATATCACCCCTAGTCAATTATAAGTCATCTAAGTATTAAAAAATTTATAATATTTAATAAAAATGATAAAATAAATGTAAAATAACAAATTAACTCTTGGTTGTCTCATTTTCAAATAATATATATTACTTTATGTCTTCCTCTGTCTCATCCCAATTTATGTGGCACTAATATAATTTTGCTAGTCAATCAAATTTTGTATGTTGACATATCATTTTGTGTCAATTTTACCATTTTATTAAATATTATTAATTTTTTTAATGTTTAAATAATCATAATAATTAATTAGGTGTTATATAGTAAAATCACGATTGAAACAACGAAACAGACATGTCTTAAATGACTTATAATAACTAACTAGAAGTGATATTACAAAATTACTATAAAAAATACTTGTGAAAAAAAATTAAGTGGATCTTATATAAGATGTCAAGTTAATTTAAAATAACAAGAGTTAATTGATCAATTTATGTTTATTGTACTTTTTTTTTATTAAATATTATTAGTTTCTTAAAACTTAGATAACTTATAATAATTAGTTAGGGGTGATATAGTAAAAACTACGGTTGAACCAACTGAAGCAAACATGTTAGAAGTGCCTATTTTACTTTTTATTATTAAATATTATTAACTTTTTAATACTGAGATGACATAGTAAAATTGCAATTGAAACAACGATCGAATTAAATCACATGCTCCACTATTTGTGCAGGCCCCTGTCAATTTCGTTGAGTTTCGGTCTTGCAACTGACTTATAATAACTAATTAAAAGTGATATAACAAAATTACTGTAAAAAAATACTTGTGAAAAAAATTTAAGTAGACCTCATATAAGACGTCAAGTTTATTTAAAACATAAAGAGTTAATTTATCGTTTTATGTCTATTTTATTTTTTATTAAATATTATTAATTTTTAATACTCAGATGACTTATAATAATTAACTAGGGGTGATATAATAAAATTAAATTATGATTGAACCAGTTGAAGTAGACATGTCAAAATATCTGTTTTATTTTTTATTGAATATTATTAATTTTTTAATAAGTAAGTGACTTATAATAATTAATTAAAAAGTAATATTGTAAAATTACAATTAAAGCAGATGAAGAAAAATACTCAAATAATAATAAGTGGGACTTTGAAAAACTTAGTTGTCATTTTTGAAAACGACCCTAAGCTCCTCTCATTCATTCTTATTATATAGAGTAGTATTTTGAAAGGAACTATTGCGACCCTAGCATGAACTCGAGAGCTCGGAGACATTAATTCGATTCTTCTTTCCAAACATTCACTCTATATATTTTTTTAACTTTTATATTATAAGCTATTGTTGACCAACTTAAAAGTTGCTTATGAACGAATCTAAAAACGATTAAACTGAGACACGTATTTTTGGTCTCCTACGCAAATTTAATTGTACTGTTTTCAAATTAAACACTTTAAGCATTTACTTTTAGACCAAAAAAGTATAAAAATAAGTTAAAAATAAAAAATTGGATATTTTCTACTTATACCTTTTAGCTTTTTAACTTAAAATTTTTCTACAATTGGTTATCTGAAAATTAGTACGATTGAATTTGTCACGAGATCGAGTACATGCGGATGATTTAACTTGTAAATTAGAGGTTTAAGCTAATAAATATGTCATTGAATATGCTTATATAAAACAACAAAGTAATCGAATAAATGAATGAAACTGTAAAATCCATGAGCTATTGTTTAAGCTAAGGTTGTAGTGATAACTTTATTAGTTCTGGAATCAAATGATTTGGCGCGAGTGTTCTCAACAAATTTTCCTTGAGTGATAACTAAAATGAGAGAGAAATAAGAAAGTTGTTATAAATATATTACCATATATAGGGAATGTCTACTTTATCATATATAGTGAATGCCTATTTTATCATTAAAATGAATGTCTACTTATGAAAAAGTTAAAAACCCCAAGGTTAGTTTTCCCCTATAAATAAAGGTGTTTTTCTTCATTGTAATTCACTCATCAAGAAACCTCTCAAGGGGAGAAATAATAACCACTCTCTATTCTCTCTCCATTCTATTCTTGTTGTTCTTGCTTTATATTTTATAACACATTATCAGCACGAGACTCTATCAAACATGGTGAGATTATAAATCTAGAGGTAATTTCAAGGTTAATAATTTCTTATGTTATTTGTCTTTTGCTACTAATGATATAATTATTGTTGAATTTGGGAAAAAATAATTGTTTTGGAACAACTTATACTTTAAATTTGTTCATGAAGAACAATGTTGTTAAAAAATATGATGATGAATGTAAATCTCATCTCATTAAGAGGGCAAGACATTGGGTTAAAAGTTCCAATGCACCATGATGATAAGATGTTGGATTCAACTCCTATCAAGCTATAGCCTAAGACGTCTTTTATATGGATAAGATATTGAGTTTGAATCTCAATAAACCATATTGATAATATTATGATGGCTAAGGTAAAATAATGGGTATTTGTGAAAAGTCATGATACATGTCCCATTGAATATGCTCCATTCTCTGAAGTGAATATGGTAGCAGTGCATAATATGTCTGAAAGAAGACAAGTGATTGAATATACGAATATAAGCGTGAAGAGACAATATGATAATAATTATCAAAAGTGGTAATATATTCACACGCTTATTATGACTATGAGATATGTTAGAGAAAATTTCTCTACAACCATATGTATGCCTTGATTTGCTCCTAACTTAGCAATATCTTAAAAGAGGCTATAAGCTATTATAATTTGATAGGCTTAAGACACAATTATATTCCAGTCCTGGAGAATGAGAAGCTTATTAATGTAAACATGCACTTGATTGTGATGATATCACAACTCACCTCCGAAAGAGGCTGAATAATTGAAAAAGGTTATTTTGAAATCTACTTCTAAGTAGTAAATCTGAAATTTATTCATGTAAGAGTAAATTTGAAATTTACTAAAGTAAAAGGTACATGTCATGGTAAATTTGGAGTTTGCTAGAATAAAAATTCATAAATTGACATTAAAGGTTGCGTCATCCCAAAGATGTGCATCCTAAGTATTAAACATATATTGAAGAATTAGAAAATTCTTCATTACTTTTAATGTTCTCGTGATAAGTTGGTTGGACCAACTAATGTTGGGATTGGATTCCTTAAAATCAGAAAATTATAAAAGGTGAATATGGGCCCGTTCACCTATTATGTGATATGTTGAATAGATGCATCAATAAGATGATCACATGTACATTTATGGTTAACCTACAATTTGACATTCATAAAGTTGTTGCTCAATAAAATTGAGTTAAGAGCATAATTTTCAGATTGTGTAATCAAACAATTCATCTTAATAATATCGATTTGACATTGGATGTCTTCGATAAATAGTTGAATCATTGCTAATGAGATCAAAAGATTTATGTATCGGTTTAAAATATTAAATACAAAAGTACTTATATGCATCAAACCAATATATTATGATTAATTTCCCCTTAAAGTTGGTTCTGAGTTAAAAACCACACGTTGTCCATCTAGTAGTTTTGATGTGCGGTATATGATTAATGAATATACCATGATGCACAAAGATGGATTCCTCAAAGAAGATGGAGGATGTATGTTAGTTTTCCTAACATAAGGGGAAAATTATAAGCAACTAAGAAATTTGTTACGAATTATCATCAGATGCTCATTCAAAAGATAATTCAAGTCAATGCCGAAAGCATTTATATTTAAGCTGCAAGTACTCCTATTTTCTATCCCTAGAGGACAAGGTTTATGCATGCGTGAAACATGGTAGACCAGGTTCCAAATGAAATCATCCTTGAAAAGGATAAGGAACAAATAATCATAATAAAAAGACAATGTCCTCTTGAAGAGCCTACGACATAACACTTCATGAAACCTTATAAGAGGTTCAGGTACTTGAAAATAATAAAGTGATGAGATCTCAAAATGTTATTTCACATTGTGAACCGATACAAAGTGATATATCAATATCTTTGATACAATATTGGCCCAATATTGTGAAAGATCCCAAGGATCTAAATTCTACACTTATTTAAGCATGCTGACATAGAAATATTTATCAAGTGACATAAAATGATGCATCTTGGTAAGCATAAAACTTATTTGATTTGCAGTCCAGATACTTGAAAATGTCACTCATGAAATTTGAATATTGTCACTTGACAAAATTTATATCAAAACTCTTTTAAGGATTCAAAATGTTTGAAGCATTTAAAAGTTTCTAGAAAACTTATTTATAATCCTTATGTTGTATCAATTTATAACTTGAAAATAATTGTAACTCTTGGAGAGTTTTCAAAAACAATAGATTATTTGCTAAAATGAGAAATATACCGAATTGGATTGGTCCTGAAGTACCATATCTTATTGCAGTTGATGCACTAATGTATCTTGCAAATGCTACAAGGCATGATATAGCCTTTTTTGGTTAATTTGTTAGCAAGATGTAGTTATGCTCCTATTAAGAAATCGAAATAGGATCAAACACATGATCTTATTTTATTCTAAAGATTGCAATCTCGATCTTATTGGTCATGCTGATATTGGGTACTTATCTGACCCACCTGAAGCTTAGTCTCAAATAGGTTATGTGTTCATATGTGGTGGTACTGCCATATCTTGGAGATATATAAAGCAGTCTATCATAGCCACTTCATCAAACCATGCTGAGATAATAGCTATTCATGAAGTAAGCTGAGAATATGTATTGTTGAGGTCCATGATACATCTCATTAGAGAAAAATGTACTTTGAAATGTGACAAAGTACCCATGATTTTTTATGAAGATAATTCAACATGCATAGCACAACTTACGAAAAGAGTCAAGGAGATAGAACAAAACATATTTTGCTAAAGTTATTTCATACACACGAGCTACAAAAGAATGGTGATATTAACGTGCAATAGATTCATTCAAGTGATAATGTGGCTGATTTATTCACCAAGTCTCCTCCAACTACAACTTTTAGGAAGATGGTGCACAAGATCGTGATGCAAAGGTTCAAGGATGATCTCATCAGGGGGAGTTAATATGCGTTGTACTCTTTTTTTCTTGCAAAGTTTTGTCCCATTGGTTTTTTCTTGTAAGGTTTTTAATGAGGCAACCTATATTCCTATTGTTTGACATGTGTACTCTTTTTTCTTCACTGGATTTTTTTTTCACTGAGTTTTTTCTAGTAAGGTTTTAACGAGACACATTATCTATTAATTAGACATTCAAGGGGGAGTGTTTTAAATATATTACCATATATAGTGAATGTCTACTTTACCATATATAGTGAATGTCTATTTTACCATATATAGTGAATTTCTATTTATGAAAAAGTTAGAAAGCCCAAGGTTAGTTTTCCCCTATAAATAAAGGAGTTTTCCTTTATTGTAATTCACTCATCAAGAAACCTCTCAAGGAGAGAAATAATAATCACTCTCTCTATTCTATTCTTGTTGTTCTTGCTTTATAATTTATAACAAAAGCGACAATATAACTTTTAGACTTGTATTTCTAAAATTTTTTACCCTTTACAAATGAATGAAAAAACTATTTATAGGTAACAAACAAAATACATCAACCGATGAAACTGCTTCACTCAAGCCCTATAGTATGTTGGCCAACAAGAATGCTCTAATTTGAGATATATTATGTTCATCAGTTCTAAAACTGTTGTGATTCACTAAATCTTATACGAAATCTGTTGATGTGTCTGTCCTTTCTTTCTTCAATAGTCATATTGTAAGTGTCCGTTACTAGTAATTGAAGAAAATTGATAAGTGTTTGTTACTGGTAATTGAGGAAAATTGAATAAAGACTGCTTTAGTTCTTTGTATTTCTCAATCAATTATTCGATTGTGGTGAGGATATATTTATACATGGTGGTTGATGTTAGATAGAGAGTAGAATCCTATACATAATTTATATATACTTTAATTGTGTATAACTACATATTACCTCTAGGACTCTCACACAAAGACTATCACATTTTATTGCTGCTAACTATCACCACAAGACTTACAAATATTTGTGTTTTACTATAAGAAGTCCTCATATGTCTATCATGGAGAAATCCATAACTCCAAGCTTGAATTGCAAAAATCTGAATTGCATATTAGTTAACGGCTTGGTGAGGATGTCAACAACTTGGTCCAACGAGGGAACAAACTTAGTGAGTATAAAATCTTGTACAATCTTTTCTCGCACAAGATAATAGTTGAGCTTGACAATCTCGGTGCGACTATGAAGTGATGGATTGACTACGAGGTGAAGAGCACTTATCTTATCTGTGAAGAGGACTGTGATGTGTGAGCCCATGCTAACATATTTACAACTATTAACTCTAAATAATTGCAAAGTCTTGAGCAACTTTAGTCGTTTTTGATTAGTTTACTTTGATTTTGCAGTATAAGTAGAGAAGAAGGGGAACCACAAATAAAGGAAGAAAAAAACATGATATCGGAAGCAAATAAAGATCAGCCTGGTGATAGGCTATCAAGGATGCCGTCAACCTTAAACAGAAGATGGAAGTTGCAGGAAGTTTTGTAATGACATTCATGACACACCATCAAGATGATGATAAGGCATCACCGTCGTCGTCAACCTTAGGCAACAAAATCTAAACTTGCAGAGAAGCTGACGACGTCCGTGATAGGCCGTCAAACTCCTGATAGGCCATCACGAGCGCATCATCTATTCCGAAGAAAATCTAAACTTTAATTTCATTTTCTTATTTAGGGTTAACTATTTAAAGTCTTGTTTTAGGTTTTTTTATTTATTCGATCATTAAGGATTGACATATCCCATAAGATAGAAAATAGAATTTTTCTCTCTCCCTCTCTCTAAGACCAATATTTTGGAGCTTTGCTCTGTGATTCAATTCAAAGTATACTTTTGATTTTCTTCATCATTGTAAGTTAATTCTTTTAGTTATAAATTCAATTTTCATACTTGTTTCTTGTATTATGAGTGGCTAAACACCTGTAACCTGGATCATGGGATCTAGGGTTAGGTCATGATAAGGTGTTAAATACTCAAGATTTAATAGGTGTTAGGATTTTTTGGTAATTCTGAGATTATAATTTACGTCTGTTGGTTGCAAATAGTAGGCTTACCTACTTTGGTTTGCTTGATAAAGAAACCATAAACAATAAGAAGTGAATTATAAACAGGGACTCGGAAAGGCTTCATTTAATAATCAGTGTTGTAACAAGGTTGATTAACCTGAGGTAAAATTTGGACAGTTCATAGCGATTCCCTAAGTTCGAGAGGATTAGGAAATTAGACGCTTGAATAGGTTAAGAGACATTTGAGCATATCATCGATAAAGATAGCTTGTGATCCTAACCACCATGAGAGTCTTGAGTAAATTTTAGCATCTTTCATGTACCGTAAGCCCTAGTGAACATAATCCTGGTTATTTCATAAAGTCTTGATTGACAAACACTGAAATTAAAGTGACAAAAAATTATTTGCTAATCTCCAAAACCTCTATTTTATCTTTTTATATCGTTTGTTTGAATTTAACTCGTAGCTTTAGTTTCAAACTAGTTAATCTCCACTCACATTGTTCCCTGTGGGATCCCCAACCTAGTTGGGTTTTATATTGACAACGATCGCTTACACCCATTCAAGAGTGTAATTTGAGCGTTATCAAAAATGGTGCCATTGTCGGGGAAAAATTTGGCTTATTGAGTTGGTTTGGAATTTTAGTCTACTAGCTTGAATTCAAACTTGTAAATATTTGTTTTTAGTTTACTTTTATTTCTTGTGTTAGGTAGATTTTTATTTTAGTTTACTTATTACTATGGCATTATGGAATGAACATGAGCTTGGGGGTTGGAAATCTTATTTTGATGATCCATGTCCATATTGTGATGGACCTCACTTTTAGCAAGATTGTAGATATGCTCTCTGGAGAGAGATGTGTGCACCATCTCCATCCTACCGAGAGTATGATTGTTCTTTATATGGTGGTCGAGATGGACATTGGAGTGATTGCCCAAATGCCCCGCCCCCTATTGCGCTAACCCAAATTTTAGTTCTTCTTATGAGTTTGATAGGTCTTATGGTCAATAAAAGGAAGAATGAAGCACCGGTAAGAGTGGCATTGAAGCTATTTTTCAACGAATATTGGAGATCTCCAGAAAGAAACATATGATATCGTATGTGATATGCGTCAAGACATGAAGTCGATCATTCATGAGGAGATGGATATAGAGGTCAATTATTCAAAGCATTCTTCTATATTATGTTTAGATGATATCTTGTCTGTGGAATCATTTAACATAATGGAAGAGTGTGAAAATGAGGAGCAGAAATCCTATACTGATGATGAGCTTGATGTTAATCTTCCATTGGAGATTTCCCAACCAACCAAACCATTCATGAACGAAGATGCCAAAGATGAGGAAATGGTACTAGAATTGAAAGAAGAAATCAAGAACAATCCTTGTTAAGACTCTAGTCCATTTTGGGGTAAAGATACTAATAGAGACGCTACTCCAAAATTGAGAGTCAATCCTCATTCTAACCACTTTTCAAAATTATGCTTGGTGGATGTGATGAACGTCGAACCACCCAACCAAATGATGAATTTTGAAAATAAGGAGGAAAATTCTTACATTTTTGAGTTTATCTTTCTAAAAGGGTAAACTACAACCCCAGTCTTGAAGGCCAAGAAGCTTAAAGATCAATATCCATTTAGTGACTTTTTAAGATCCTCATCGTTGCCTAATAAGACCATATAAAAGTTTGATGCAAAATTGGGTAAGTGGTTCAAGTCTTTGAAGTGGCGTGATAGAACATTCTTTATCATGCCCTTACATTTGCCCAACGAACCTAAAAGATGTAAAGATCAAAAGATGGGCCGATAATTTAAATCATCAAAGTAGAGGAATAAAGGATGACTGGATGTTGTCGTGCCGTGACACTAAATTAGGCGCTTCTTGGGAGGCAACCCAAGATATTTTGTTGTTTGTATTCGTATTATGTGATTGGCATCGGATCTTCACACCCATGGTGCCACAGGTATGTTTCTAACTCTCTTGTTTTGGTTTGACGCATAGGGGACATTGCATGATTTTAAGTTGAGGATGTTGGGGCTACTTGTGGGTGTTGATGTCCTCCTGGGGTTTTTGTTTCCGTGCCTCTTTTCCCTGAAGTCTTATTCCTAGTAGAGTCGGTATGTTTAGGTGTATTGCGCTTGTTTTGTGATGTGTTGTAGTCGACTAGGATAAATACAAGGAACTAAGGCAGTTAACTTATCTTTGTGATTTTTGAGCACCTCTCTATTGGTTTGATATATTACTATGTGAATTGCATCCATTTGTGACCACGGTGTATCTTCTTGTGGCATTAGTCTGGCAACTGAATAACCTTTGCTATACAAGTGCATAAACTGGATAAGTAGTGATATATGAGATACTTGTGTGCCTTGTGTGTATAAGGTCTTACTCAGTTCCCGTTGTGTGTTGAATCTAGAACTTGCCCTGTTAGTCTTGTTAGTCTTGCCATGGTCATAGGATAGGAGTTAGGAAAGGATCATAAGCCATTTTTTTTATTTTAGCCCACTTTAGCCAAAAGGATCTTCCCTATGTGTATAATCTCTTGATCCCTGTTTTAAGCCTAATTAGCCTATTTTTTTCTACGACACCTCCCACCTTCTTGTTTACATCACAATGAACCTATTTTGTCCCTGGTACTCCTTGGACACTGTGCACCTTGACTTGGACACTGTGCACCTTGACTTAGGCAAACAACCTAAGTTGAGGGTGGCTATCATAGGGATGCGTGATACAAAATGAGTATAAAGAGAGGAAGAATAAAAGAAAATAATAAAAAGTTAGGTGCGGTGAAAAGGAATAAGAAATGAGAAAGTTGTGTAAAAGATGATAAAAAGATAATGTGATAATTGAAAAGACCACAACCATCTTGAGCATGTGTGATCAATAAAAGAGAGGAAGAAAAGAAGGTTGGGATTTGAAACCCCAAGAGTTTAGTGTAGTGTCAAGGAGGCATAGTTACTCTGAAGTATTCATGAATATCATACCAGCCCCTAGCCTATGTTACAAGCTTAAGAAAAGCCCCATAGTGATCCTAACTGACTTGTCTGACAACTTCAGTATCGACTATAAGGGCAAGCCTATGACATTTGATGTGCAATGTTTGAACTTCGTTCTGAGAGTGATTTTTGTATTTATACCTGTTTTATGTATGTAAATTCTGACATGAGTGAAAAAGGGATTTCTTTGTTGTGAGGGCACACAAGGTATATTGCTAATCACTGCCTTATTTGGATAGTGTGATTTAGGTATGTGCTGGGTTGTTATTGCTAAAATTCTTGCCATATCTTGATCCTCGTAAGTTGCATGGGTGTTTTCAATAATAGACAAAGTTGCTCTTAATTTGACTGACCTTGGAGATGATGCATGTATTCTGAACTGATATGAGTAGTTAGCTGCCAACTTGTACTTTGTATACTCTTGGTTATGTTCTGGTTGCTTGAGGACAAGCAATTGTTTAAGTTGAGGGTATTGATGTGTGAGCCTATGCTAACACATTTACAACTTTTAACTCTAAATAATTGCAAAGTCTTGAGGAACTTTAGTCATTTTTGATTAGTTTACTTTGATTTTGCAGTATAAGTAGAGAAGAAGGGGAACCACAAATAAAGGAAGCAAAAAGTATAAAATCAGAAGCAAATAACGAACAAAGTATGGCTGACGACATCCATGACACGTCATCAGCCTGGTGATAGGCTGTCAAGGATACCGTCAACCTTAAACAAAAGATGGAAGTTGTAGGAAGTTTTATGACGACATTCATGACATGCCGTCAAGATGATGATAAGACATCACCGTCAATGTCAACCTTAGGCAGCAGAAGCTAAACTTACAGAGAAGCTGACGACGTCCGTGATAGGCCATCAAACTTCTGATAGGCCGTCACGAGCACCGCCATCTATTCCGAAGAAAATCTGAACTTTAATTTTATTTCCTTATTTACGGTTAACTATTTAAAGCCTTGTTTTAGGTTTTTTTATTCATTCGATCATTAAGGATTGACATATCCCATAAGATAGAAGAAATGATTTTCTCTCTCTCTCTCTAAGACCAATATTTTGGAGCTTTGCCCTGTGATTTAATTTAAAGTGTACTTTTGATTTTCTTCATTATTGTAAGTTAATCCTTTCAGTTATGAATTCAATTTGTATACTTGTTTCTTGCTTCATGAGTGGCTAAACACCTATAACCTGAATCATGGGATCTAGGGTTAGGTCATGATAAAGTGTTAAATACTCAAGATTTAATAGGTGTTAGGATTTCTTAGTAATTCTGAGATTATAATTTACGTCTGTTGGTTGCAAATAGTAGGCGTACCTACTTTGGTTTGCTTGAGAAAAAAATCATAAGTAGTAGGAAGTGAATTATCAACAGGGACTCGGAAAGGCTTCGTTTAATAATCAGCGCTGTAACAAGATTGATTAACCTGAGGTAAAATCTAGACAGTGCATAGCGATTCCCTAAGTTCGAGAGGATTAGGAAATTAGACGCTTGAATAGGTCGAGAGACATTTGAGCATATCATCGATAAAGATAGCTTGTGATCCTAACCACCGTGAGAGTTTTGAGTAAATTTTAGCATCTGTCATGTATCGTAAGCTCTAGTGAACATAATCCTGGTTATTTCATAAACTCTTGATTGAAAAACACTGAAATTAAAGTGACCAAAAATTATTTGCTATTCTCCAAAACTCCCATTTTATCTTTTTATATCATTTGTTTGAATTTAACTTGTATCTTTAGTTTCAAACTAGTTTAATCGCCACTTACATTGTTCCCTGTGGGATTCGACCCCAACCTAGTTGGGTTTTATATTAACAATGATCGCTTACACCCATTCAAGAGTGTAATTTAAGCGTTATCAGACTAGAAAAGAGACCAAAGAGATGCCAATGTCGCATAAAATATAGGTTATCCAGGTGACTTCAACTGCCAACGATGCTTTGGATATGTATTATGCCTCGACGCTGGACTTTGCCACTATGTG
The DNA here is from genome assembly GCF_002878395.1 of Capsicum annuum. Lineage (NCBI taxonomy): Eukaryota > Viridiplantae > Streptophyta > Magnoliopsida > Solanales > Solanaceae > Capsicum > Capsicum annuum. Next base: position 107,568,302 of record NC_061120.1, on the reverse strand, counting down.
TTGCTTCTTTGAGAACCAAGAGATACAATTTGATCCAAGAAATACACATATTCTGGTTGTAGAATATCGAGTTAGTGGACAACTGTAACACCCCGTATTTCCCTAGTATAATCGAAGGTTCAATACATGAGTATTCGTACATGAAATTTCTAAAACACTCATTAATTTTCAGTTTAAAGCCTGCCGTTATGTAGAAAATTCAATTAGGTTTCCAACGATATAAAATTCTCCCAAATACGATAACCGGGTAAGAAGTTATGGCGATTTTATGTTTCAGTCGCAAAACATCGTTATTTTAACCCTTAGTGCATCGGATAGACAGTCCAAATGAAAATTATCAATTTCCAATGTGACTCCGCGATCATGGCATATCGCGGAGTAGGCCAATTTCCCATTTGTCAATTTTCAGTAGGCCTCCACGATCACGGCGCATCGCGGAGGTAGCCAAAATGGCATCCACAGGCTTACCATGATGGTGACGCGTTCCGCCGTCTGTCCAGGTCCCAGTTGTCCTTTTTCTAGTGTCGCACCAAGGCCAAAAATTGGGATGGTCAGTTTTTAGCTTTCATTTTTAAATTCATCCAAGGGTATTTGGGTATTTTTTCATGACCCTAATTAACCTAAAACATGAAATTTAACCCCTAAACACCCTAAGTAGTCATCATTATTCAATTCTTCTTCAAAATTAAAGATTCCCCTTTTCAAGAACAAGAAACCCTAGCTCTCAAATTCAAGGCAATTTCTTAAGAACTCTCCATCAATCCTTCCAAATTCGTCATTCCAGGTATGTTAGATGTTCATCCATGGATTCCTTTCATCCATGGAGCTCAAGTAACCTTTTTAATTATAAAGTTATGATCTTTTAAAGTTATTTGATTTTAAATCATGATTTCATCCATTAATCTCCATGAGCTTTGATTTAATACCATGTTCTATTGAAGTCATTGTTGTTATTTGATTCCTCATGTTTTAGTGTTATCATTTATTGAATTAAATCATGACTTAATGTTTTCCATGAACATGTAAATTATGCCGGTCCTTTAGTAATTCTATGATTATTTTAAACCATGAACTATAAGTGTTTGATAAAATGCCTACAAGAGCTGTTGATTTAATAAGAGTCCTCATGCTATGTCTTTCAATGTTTTAGTGTCATGCTACTACTAGTGTTTTCAGTCTTGGGGGTATTGAATACCCGAAACCGTAGCTATTTACTTAATATTGTCTCAGTATCTTCAGAATAACTTCAGATTATATCATGAGCATTACCAGAACAGTCAGTTAAACTCAGAATAGTCTAGCATTTCAGTGTAATTCAGTTGGGAGTAGGATTTAGCACCGAGCGAGTGTAAGGATGGCGGCTTTCCTGTTAGATAGTTAGAGTCATTAGTAGCAATCCCTATACTCTAGATCTACGTAGCCAGCATAGGATATAAGTAGTCACCCATTAGATTAGGCTTGACTATCTTGCAAGGGTCACTCGTCAGTTCAGGCTTGACACCCTTGTACTTTGGACATGATATCAGTTTAGTGGATCCACACAACCAGCATTAATACCCGTGGCATGATATTAACACCCTTCCAACTGGGGTTACAGGTTAGACCCCGATTAGCTTAAATTGGGGAATGTCAGTTAGATGATACCTCCCACAATCTCAGATATAGTCTCAGTTCCAGTTCCAGTTTGGTTCTTTAGTCTTAGTATTGTTTGACCAAAACGTACAGATTTTAATTAATTTTAGTATTTCAGTTTATAGATTTTACTCAGTTCATGTCATATGCTTGGTCATGCATGTTCAGTATCTACAGATTTCATACTCTCTATTCAGTATTCCATGCTTTACATGTATATTCAGACAAATTATTACTCCTATTCTTGAAACCTTGCATGTTAGCCTACCTCATTTAGCATACCAGTACATTCAAAGTACTGATCTCATACCTTTATTTTGCATTATGATGTCTCATATCATAGGTGCTGACGCTCAGTTCCCAGATCATACTTAGTCCCTCAGATTCTCAGAGTACAGTAGTAGTGGTGAGTCCTCATCACCCGAGGATAAGTTATCGTATTTCATGTTTTTATTTCAATAGTCAGTGGAGTTAGTTGGGGTATTGTCCCATCAACTCTCAGTCAGTCAGTCTTAGAGACTTTTCAGACATTACAGTTAGCTAGTTGTTCAGTTTATTAGTACTTAAGAGATTTAGACAGTTATTTTCCTAGATTTGTATTTCAGTTTAAATTCAGATATTTAAAACCTTATGACACTTCAGTTATTCTTCCACATTCATGATTATATTATCCAATGCTCACATTAGGTACCAACTTATGGGTTAGCTTGTTGTCCCTCGGGACTGTAAGCACCGTGTAATGACTAGGGTATAGTCTCGGGTCATTACAACAACCTTCCCATTCTGCATAGGAGAAGTCGATAAGGTGCAGAGAAGATTTAGTAGTAACTCAAAGACCAAGCCCAATGGTTCCAGTAATGTACTGTAAAATCCTCTTTGCGCCAATCTAGTGATGCTTTATTAGATGCTGCATAAACTAGCAGAAGAGGTTAACTACATGGGCTATTTCCTTATGTGTCAGAGTTAAATACTAAAGATCACCAATGGTACTTTGATATTTAGAAGGATCAACAAGCTTGTTGGATACAGAAACTTCGTGAAGACATAGTTTTGGGGGTAGAGGTGTCTGAACTGCCCTGGAATCGGTCATGTGCGTGCACTCAAGTATGTCGTGAACATACATATTTTGTCTAAGAAACAATCCATCCTTGTTTCTAGTAACTTTGCTACTGAGAAAATAATGAAGGTTACCGAGATCCTTCCTAGCGAAGGTGGATTTAAGTTCCTGAATAAGATGATGTAGCAATGAGGGATTACTCCAGTGAGTATTATATCATCCATGCAAACTAATAATAAGAGAGAGCCTCTGTTGGAATGCCAAACAAATAAATAAGGATCAACTTTGTTACATAAGAAACCAACATGCATGAGATAGGAACTGAATTTATGAAACCATGCTTTAGGTGCTTATTTCAAGTCGTAAAGAGCTTTTGTAGACAACAAACATAGTCAGGAAAAGCAGAATCTTTGAAACCTTGTTGTTGCTCTATGAAGACAATTTCTTTCAACTCTCCATGGAGGAATGCATTCTTGACGTTGATTTTTTTTATTTGAAAATGAAGAGTTGTTGAAACAGAGAGTACAAGACAAATTGTTGTAGCCTTACCAAGAAGGCTGAAAGTATCACCAAAGTCGACATTCTCGATCTAATTAAAACCTTTGGCCACTAAGCACGTCTTGAAGCATTCAACACTATCATCTATTTGTATCTTGGTTTTAAACACCCAACGGGACCCAAAAACATTCATGAAAGGTTGATGAGGGTCCAATGTCCAAGTACGATTTGAATGAAAAGCTTGTATTTCATCATTCCTAGCTACAAGCCAGTAAAGTTTAGACAAAGACTCTTTGATATTTCATGGATGTTTGGAGCCTTGGTGAACTTCAAGGTGTAGTGAATGGAAAGTATATTTTGGAATAGTGACCATCTTAGTTCTGGTGAGCATATGGTGTGAATTGAGGGAATAAACTTAGTTTAGGTATAAGGTAGTCAACAATGGCTCATGAGGTATAAGTGGAAGGTCAACAAGGTTCTTACCTTCAGGGGGTTCTTGCTCAAGTGATGAGGAAGAGAAATCAAAAATATTGGATGTGGATACAATAGGTGAATTAGATTCAAATGAGAGAATATTAGTTGTTGATAACACTCAACTTACACAATAATTAAAGTACAAGGTGGTCATTGTCAATATATTTACCCAACTAGGAGTCGGGGTAAAATTCAAGGGAAACAATGTGAGTAGCGATTAAGTAAGTCTGAAACAACAGGTGCTTGCTAAATTCAAACCTATGGTACAAGATGGTTTTGGGGTTTTTTGATATTTTCAAAGATGAAAGTAATTCTTGGGCTTCTAAAGGACTAATTAGAGACTAAGACTAATTAGAGTGTAATCAATTAGTAATAGATCTTGGGACTATGCTATTCTAGGGGCAAGATATGCATGGGTATGTAATGATTCGATGCAAATTCTAGTTGTTGATGATACAGTAGGCTAGGTTTAAAATTCTTGAGGTTAGTTTTTCAACAAAGCCACAAATATCACTCATTGACCCTTTTGAGTACCTAACAAGTGTGTCAATTAAAGCCACCCAATACATCAATTTAGGTATCCCTATTTCAAGGATGATACCCATGGTATAGTCAACCTCCTAATCACCCTTATGCCTAAGATAGTGAAAAATTGGCAAGACATGACCATAAATTATCTACTATTGCTTTGGTTTCCACATTCCCCTTTCAAGGATGAGGTGGGATCCTAAAGTTCACCCAAAACCCCTCTTTCAAAGATGGCTAGGGATTTCAAGAGTTTGGGACTTTCATCCATCAAACCCATTTAGGCATTTGGGGCTTTTACCCATAAATCCCAACCTATTCAATCAAGCAACAATAAAACCCGTCATCAACAAACTAAATTCCACACAAATATATCATAACCTATGCACAATTACTCCCTATTCAAACATAATCCTAAGAGGTAGATCTAGCAAATTATAATAATAATAAACACAAATAAACCAAGATGTCTATTAAATTTATTCATAGGAAAAATAAAGAGAGAGCAAAACACACTTTAGACTCAAATGAATCTTCAATAGAAAAAGTCAAATCTACACTTGAAAGTCACTTTAATGTCTTCTTATCTCAAATTAGTACAAATTTGAGCTCCAAGCTCTAAGAAATTATAAAACCCTAAACTAAGGATGAGATGTAGGGTTGTGGAATCTACAACCTTTGATAAAATAAGGGTTTTGAGATTTTAAATGAGAATTTGGGGTCTTCTATGCACTTTTTATGACTTTGCTCCTAGGCTGATTTCCCATTGTCCCGTAATTGTGTGTGGATAGCCGCGATCACTGCATTCTTCAAGCGATCATGCCTGCTGACTTTCTTAACTTACTGGGATTGTGGTGGCCACTCTTTAATCGTGGTACCTGAGGCCCAGTCTGCACAGGTTTTCCATCTTTTGCATTTCTTTTCCCGCTTTGATCCCTTTTCAGCTTATTTTGCCTCTTTTTATCTCAGCACTTGTGTACCTGCAAAACATGGGAATTAGTATAATTTGATGATATTTTAGCCTCATTCATACCTTTAAAACGTAATAGTGTGCACTAATTTGGATGTCAATGAGTGGTAATTTCACCACTCATCAGTTATACTTCACAATGAAGGTGTGTGACCATTGAAGGTGCCAAATTCTACATTTGTAGGGTGGCTTAGGGTATGCAATAGATCAAGATTTGAGTGGCCAGTGTCTTTGGCTGACGCAATTCTCAAAGGAGATAGTAAACTATCATCGGCTTCAGTAGATACTATATTTAATAGAGATAGTAAACTATCATATAGTTATTGATCACAGACATATTTTGATCCAAAAACTCTTTGTATGACATGAAATTATATTTATTTGATTCTGCATTTAAAGAAGAACTAGGGGATACAAATAGTAAGTTATTTTTATAAAAAATACATGTCATGAAATATAAAACTTTTAAGATGGATAGTGATAACATTTGTATCCTTTGTGAAGAAGGTTGTAGCCTATGAACACACAAGGAAATGTTTTTGGATGAAACTTATCCTTATATCCTTTCAAGTAGAGAAAACATCTGTGCCCAAAAACTTTCATAGTATTATAATTAGGTTCTTGCCCGCACAACTTGGAGAATGGTGAATCTATACTTACGTTCGAAGTAGGCATGCGATTAATCAGGAACATAGATATCATAAATTCTTTAACCCAAAGAAACTTAGGTAAGTTTGAATTAAAAAGGTGGGTCAGACCAGTTTCAATAATATGCCTATGTTTTCTTTCGGGCACACCATTTTTTCCAAGAGTATGAGGGTAAGAGATATGTCTTCTAATACCACGCTGATCAAAATAGTGCATTAACTCCAAACTATCAAACCCTCCTCCCCCATCACTCTAAAAGACCCTAACTTTAGTGGAAAATTGATTTTTAACTAGCTTGTGAAAATTCACAAAGTTAGCAACAAATTTTGATTTCTTTTTTTTTTTTCTGGATAAATCCAAGTGAACCTTGTGCAATCATCAACAATAATAACATAGTATCGAACTCCTTGAGCAGATGCTATTGGCGCTGGTCCCCATAAATCACAATGTACTTTGGACAAGGGAATAACTTTTCTTTTATTAGATACTTTAAAAGGTAGCTTACAACTTTTACCCATTTGGCAACTTGTAACACCCCGGGTTTTTGGTCCTTGAAAATTTTTGAAATTTATCCTAGTAGCCTTGACTATGACTTACACTTACCCTTACGAGTCGTAAGAAGTCTTGACGTGTCCTAGAGACCCATTGTAGCCTATCTAGTATGTGTGACTAAGTTCTGCTCTGAGTACAAGTGGTTCACTAAGAGTCATAAAGACTCGTTATGAGTTGTTGGGTGCAAATTATAGGATGTATAGTGCTTACCTCAAATAGGTTTTGTGTTGACTACGACTGGATCCTACGAGTCGTATGGTCCCTTTATGAGTCATAACAGTTAAGTCGTAGGGTCAATAGTGTGTGGGTGCCCTAGAAACTATCTTGGCTATGACTTGTGGGGAAGATTCATAATGAAACCTTATGAGTCATAAAGTGACCCGTAGTCACTAACGACTAGATTCCAGTTTTTTAAATTGAGGGCACTTTGGACAATTCCCTTCTTACCCAATTAAAACTCCACGTTCATAAGCACTTAAGAGGGGTTATTTCTCATTCATAACATAATCAAACACTTTAAAAACTCTCTAAAATCTAAAGCAAGATACTTGAAGTGCTATAGAAATATAGTACTTTCGATGCTTAAAACTATAAAAATATGTAAGTTTTTGAGGTTGTTTTATTAGATATGATACATTTTGGATATGTTTTGCAGGAAATCATATTTTGGATGCTAAGTTTGTGAAAAATATGAAAAAGGTATTTTTGGCTACTTACGAGAGCAATTATGGATGTTCAGGACACTTTCTGAATTGATCGTGATCAAAATATATGCAGGAATTGAAGAAGAGCTGAAAAATAACTTTCGGCATATGCCAAGTCAACATGCGGACCACATGTAGGACATGTGGACCGCATGTGGGCAGTAATGTGTCAAAAGTCCAAAACACTGAGAGCTAACCTACAGGATTTGCACATACAGTCGCTAAATGCACCCACCCTGCAGGTCGCATGCGCCACATGCGCCCGAGGATAGGGAACATGTAGGGACCACAAGTATCCACTGACCCTTTTTTCTCCTATTTTATTTGGGCTTTGGTTTTAGGGTTTCCTCACATACTATAAATACTCCTTATGTGTTTTTAGTAGAAAACATTGCACTCTTGATATTTACAAATATATTTTAATTCTGAGATTCGATTTTATTCTTGGATTGACTTCAGTTGATTATATTAGTTATGATTTTGGGTTTTTACTTGTGATTATTGTGATTTTATCTTATTCTTTCAATCATGAATGTTGTTGATTACTTCACAAGCATGAGTGACTAAAAACCCTTAGCTAGGGTTGTGGGAACCTTTGCAGATCATGAAGTAGGGGAAGTACTTTTGTTATTATAAATTGATACCCATGCATCCGTTATATTATCTTCACTTTAATAGTTATCATAGTGGTTGCAAATGTTAGGATCATGCCTAGATTATTGCTACTTACTCCAAAAGAGGAGTAGTGACTAGAAAAAGATAATGACAATAATAATTTAGAGTTTAATTGTTGATCCACGCTACTAGGTTTTATTGAAGTAAGATGGTTAGATTTTATCTAATAACTAGAGACTCAAAAGGTAATAGTTAATTGGGATCAAGGTAAGGGTTAGTAAGGCAACATCTTGAGATTCAAAAGATAAATCCTTCTGCTCATCCAAAAGACCATAGAAGGTACATAACTTATTAATTCTGCATGCAAGATATTGGGTTAGTTCAACAAAGCATGATAAGCCTACAGAGTTGAGAAGCCAGGGGCATCATAATCCTAGTGTTCACCTATACCTGAATACAACTGAAGTTGATATTCACTACTAGTTCATCATTGATATTCAAAAACCCCCATTTACTTTTCAAGTTTTTCCCACTGATTACAATAATTGAGAGCCACGATTCCATGTATTTACTTGGGATTCGGCCCCAACCTTTGTTGAGTTACTATATTGGCAACAATTGTGTCATCTTTAGAGTAGAGGTGTATCTTGGACATCACCAATACTTAGGGTTTCTAAGAAGTAGGTCATACTAGGGCTCAAGGGTAGAATTCTCTCCATAAACTTGGATATCTCTGGTATGTTACTCTTCCCTAATTTCTAATTATTAAAGGCATATATTTTAAAGTGTTGTTCATATGGTATTGATGGTGGTTTTGAAACATGGGTTAAGGGTTTTGAATACTTGTTGTTGAACAATATTTTCCCATGGTTTACATAACAATTTTCATGCTTTAATTATGGTTTTGAACGTGTGGGGTACATGTGTATGGTGAATAAACAAAGAGGTTGTGATTTTCTCAAACTTGTGACTTTTGAAGTGGTTATGACCTCAACCTTATATTGTGAAATTTGTTTTGAATATGAAAATGATGTATATTAAACTATTCTTGAAGTATTGCACAATATGAAAGTTAATGAAACATAATGATTTTGAATTGAACTTTATAGGGTTATGTAATTACCTAAGCTAATTTATAATTGAACCGATGGGTGAGTTCTCTCAAGTGATGATAATTTATTTAGCATGTTGATGTTACCTTGTAAGTATAGTTATGATAATACAAACAATGTATACCTTAATATGTATCGTGGTCCAATGAATGAGAATGTGTGATGATTGGCTTAATTAGGATTTAATGAAGGTTGTGTAGATGAGTCATAAACTGGAGGTCCCGAGAGACCAACACTAGAAACCGTGGTTATTGATGGAAGGGTTTATATGACTGGGTGGTTCGAGTCCCCCTTATTATTATTATCACATGATTAGAAGGTTTGAGTCCCCCACATTATATTGCATGATTTGGTGCTTATGTCACCTGATATGCCGGGAGGTTTGAGTCCCCCATAGTGCATATGTTTACACTTTTGTTCATACAACCACACGCATCAGGGCCCTATCAGTTGAGGGAGAGCTAGGTCCATATAGCCCATGGTGCCTTCTTATGTTATGGCGGTTGAGCTACATAATCCAGCCTATAGTTTTAAAGTGCATGTCAAGCCTTATTCCCAACCCCGACATATGTTATATATATATGTATGTATGTATGTATGTATATGTATTTGATCAGGTGCATTGGTTTTGAATGATTTCGAACTATTGATCACAACATTATGTTATCCTTACCCCTGAGTTACATGCTAGTGTTCACCCCACTAACCATCTCTAGATGTTGTATCCCCATACGATGCAGACACTGAAGATACATTTACTTTTCCTACCAGAGTTAGGTGGATCGGCTCAGTTCATCGGTTCATCTCTGTAAGGCTTAGACATTTCATCAATTCTTATTATATATTAGAATTGAGAGTTTTCATTATCATTCTCATTATTATTTCCAGAATCGGGGACATGTCCCGTCCAAGACTGATTTTGATTCTTTTATTAGAAGGCTTTGTTAGATTACAGTGGACTTGGGTGATATTGGTCAGTTAATTTAGCTGATTAATGGTTATCGATCATAGACTTATATTTTATTCTTTGATCTTACCTTGTGCTATCTTGTTATAGGTTCAAAATTCATCTAACATTGGGGATATTGTATTTTCTTGGTTAGGTTCATGGGGCAGTCTTTGATCTATGTGGGACTTGAGATGCCCATCACGGCCAGGCCGTGGTTTGGGTCATGACAAAGATGGTATCAGATCCTAGATTTGGTGTCGTTGGGTGTCCACAAAGCTGTATCAAGTAGTCTTTTTATGGGTGTGTAGCACGCCATACTTATAAGGGAGAGGCTATGAGGCATTTAGGAATGTTTCCCTTTCTTGTTTTTCTATTTTGAGCTATAATGTCTAAGGTCTTGAATCTTCTCTAATTCTAGTATGTTTATTTTTTTAGATCATGCCTCCCAAAAAATTTGATGCTCGTGGAAACTCTTCTGTCCCTTCTGAGGACAATATAGATGAATCTCATCCTACTCTAAGAGTTTAGACCCAATCTAGGGTTACTGCTTCTGATTACCCTGATGGAGCTCCACCGGTTCCCTCTATCCCTCCCCAGGAACCATAAGCTGGCATGACTAATACAGTGTTTTGCCAGCCGATTTATTTACTTACCCAGTTGGTGGCCTCCTAGACTGAGCGGGTTGCTTCTGTTACTCTATACTTCGAGGCCACTAGAGTTGGCCAATTTAGGAGGTTGAGTCCTCTAACCTTCCTAGTTCTAAGGTTGAGGAATATCCCCAAAATTTCATTGATTAGATGGAAAATATCTTCTATGTGATGCATGCTACTAACATGGAGGGCATAGAGTTCACAGCTTATCAGTTGAAGGATATAGGATACCAATGGTATGAAGAGTTAAAGCTGCTAGTCTGATTTATAAGATGACTTCTCTAGTGCTTTTCTTGATCGCTTCTTTCCTTAAAAATTGATAAAGGCAAAGGCTAAGGAATTCATGAATTTAAAGCAAGGTAGAATGATAGTAAATTAGCATGCCTTGAAGTTTTATCATATGTTGCATTATACTCCAGAGTTGGTGTCTAGTATGAGGGCTAGAATAGGAAAGTTTGCCTCTGGGTAGTTCCGTGAGTTGATGTTGGAGAGCAAGGTTACCTTGTTGAAAGAGGATATGGACATCTCTAAACTTGTTAGACACATTAAACCAGTTGAGATAAGATGGAGGTTGAGATGAGTGAAAGATAGAATAAGAAGTTTCGATATTCAAATTAGGATGGAGGTCATCAGTAGAATGGTAGAGATGGTGGAAAGTAGTCTAAGAAGAAGTGGGCTAATTTTGGTTCCTACTCTCAGTATGATAGTGCATTTAGAGCACTAGGAGCCTAACCTTAAGCTAGTAGGGCTCAATCAGCTTCATCATATCCTTCTTGTAGATATATAGCTAGGTGCATCGTGGTGCTTGTGAAGAAGGGAGGAACAAGTGCCTTAAATATGGTCAGATTAGCCATATGTGGAGCGATTTTCTCTTAAGATTGCTTCTGGAGCAGTAAGTTTCCTGTTGCTACTTTATCAACTCTTGCACCAAAGGGTGCTACTTTTGCTTCTGGCTCTATCACTAGTCAAAATCATTTGTATGCTCTTTCCACTCACCAAGATTCTAAGGCATCCCCCGAGATGTAACTGGTATGCTTAAACTTTTATCTCGTGATATATATTATCTCCTTGATCTCGGGTCTACCCTCTCTCCTATGACCCTTTATATGGCTATCTATTTTGGTTTTGATCCTGAGTGTATTCTGAATCACTTTTCTATGTCCACCCCGGGAGATGACACTATTGTGGCTAGAAGAGTCTATAGGGGTTGTGTGATGTCGGTCTATGGTAGAAAGACCCTAGTGGATAAGATAGAGTTAGACATGTTAGATTTTAATGTGATTTTAGGGATGGATTGGTTGTGTTCATGCTATGTGTCTCTTGATTGTCGGACCCAAAGGGCCAATTTCTATTTCCCTAATGAGCCGGTGATTAAATGGGAAGGTAGTTCCCTAGTACCTTAGCGAAAGTTTATTTCGTACCTTAAAGCCTGGAAGTTGGTTTCTAAAGAGTGTCTCTATCACCCAGTGCATGTTAAAGATTCTAGATCTGAAGGTCCTTCTTTGTAGACTGTCCCTATGGTCTGTGAATTTCCAGAGGTGTTCCCCAATGATTTTCCTAGTATTTCTCCTAATAAGGAAATTGGTTTTAGGTTGATCTTCTTCCAAATACTCATTCTATTTCTATCCCTCCTTACAAAATAGCTTCGACTGACTTGAAAGAACTCAAGAAAAAGTTGAAAGATTTTCTAGATAAGGGTTTTATCTGCCCTAGTGTGTCTTGGTGGGGTGCTCCCGTTCTCTTCGTGCGTAAGAAGGATGGTTCCCTTCGGATGTGTATTTATTACCGCCAATTGAACAAGGTGACCATGAAGAATAAGTATCCACTTCTGATGATTGAGGATCTCTTTGATTACCTTTAGGGTGCTAGGTACTTTTCTAAGATTGATCTTCGATCTGGGTACCATCAGTTGAAGATTAGGAAGGCGGATGTCCCTAAGACTGGTTTTCAAACACGATAAGGTCATTTTGAGTTTTTGGTGATGCCCTTTGGATTGACTAATGCCTCGGCAGCATTTATGGATCTTATAAATCTGGTTTTCCATCAGTTTTTGGACTTTTTTGTCATTGAATTTATAGATGATATTTTGGTATATTCTAAGAGCGAGGTTGATCATGTCGATCACTACGCCTTGTGCTATAGACCCTAAGGGATTAGTGTTTGTATGCTAAGTTCTCAAAGTGTGAGTTGTGGTTGAATGTTGTGACTTATCTAGGTCATGTTTTTTCGAGTGAAGGGATTATGGTGGATCCCTAAAAAGTTGTGGTGGTTAAGTAGTGGCCTAGACCTACAACTCCAATCGTTATTCAAAGATTCTTGGGTTTAGCCGGTTATTATAGAAGGTTTATGGAAATTTTTCTTTCCATTGCTGCCCTATTGACTAAGTTGATTTAGCAGAAGGTAAAGTTCTTATGGTCTGATGCTTATAAGGGTAGTTTTGAGAAGTTAAAGGATATGTTAACCTCGGCTATGGTCTTGACTCTTCCTGAGGGCACTGATGGTTTTGTTGTCTATTGTGATGCATCCCAGGTGGGATTGGGCTGTGTGTTGATGCAACATGGCAAGGTGGTTGCTTATGCTTCTAGACAGGTTAAAGTTCATGTGAAAAATTACTCAACTCATGGTTTGGAATTATTGGCTGTGGTGTTTGCATTGAAGATCTGGCAATATTATTTGTATGGGTCTATGTTGATATTTATTATGACCATAAGACCTGCAATACGTAGTCACTCATAAGGAGAAAAATCTTAGGCAAAGTAAATGGCATGAGTTGCTTAAGGACTATGACATGAGTGTACACTATCAATCAGGTTAGGCTAACATGGTTTTTGATGCTCTTAGCAAGTTGTCCATGGGAATCTTATCTTATGTGGATGAGGAGAAGCAGGATTTAGTGAAGGATCATCACCATTTAGCTAATCTTAGAGTCCGTCTCTTGGAATTCGAAGATGGTGGTGTGATAGGTAGTGAAGTCATCTTTTAGAGCGGAGGTAAAATAGAAGCAAATATTGGACCCTATCTTGATGTAAATCAAGAATGATATGGATAGGAAAAAGGTGATAGTTTTTGAGATTTTTGGTGATGGTATCTTGAGGTACCAAGGTAGATTATGTGTTCCTGATATTGATGGGTTATGGGAAAGAATTTTGGTCAAAACTCATGAGTCGCATTATACGGTTCATCCTGGTTCATCGAAGATGTATCATGATCTTAAGGAAATTTATTGGTGGAAAAATATGAAGTGGGATGTGGCCAATTTTATGGCTAAGTGTAAGGTGTGTCATCAAGTGAAGGTTGAGCACTTGAGGCCCGGTGGTTTGACTTAAGAGATTGAGCTGCCGGTATGGAAATGATAATAATTAATATGGATTTTATTACCAGTCTTTCGTGGTCTCGCCAGTAATTTTATTCGATTTAGGTCATCATGGATAGGAAGACTAAGTCTACTCACTTCTTACTAGTGAGAACTAATTTCTCTTCCGTGGAGTATGCCAAGTTGTTCATTGATGAGATCTTGAAGTTACATGTTGCTCCAGTTTCCATCATATCTGATTGTAGTACCCAATTTTCATCTCACTTTTGGAGAATTATTTCAGAGAGGTTTCGGAACTAAGGTAATCCTTAGTACCATTTTCCACCCGCAGATAGATGGGCAAGCGAAAAGGATAATTTGTACCTTGGAAAATATGCTTCTATCTTGTGTATTTGATTTTGGTGGAAGTTGGGTTGACCACTTTCCTCTTATAGAATTTTCCTACAACAACAGTTATCACTATAACATTGGTATGGCTCTATTTGAGGCCTTATATGGTAGTAGGTGTAGGTCTCCTATTGGGTGGTTTGAGGTTGGTGAAAATAAGTTATTTGGCCCTAATTTGGTTCACCAAGTCATGAAGACGGCGAAGGTGATTTGGGATAGACTTAAAGCGGCCCATATTCACCAAAAATCCTATACGGATGTGAGGCGAAAAGAGTTGAAGTTTAGGGTTGGTGATTGGGTATTCTTGAAGGTGTATCCTATGAAGGAAGTAATGTGGATAGTTAATAAGGAGAAGTTCAGTCTTAGTTATGCCAGTCCATATTCAGTTTTGAAGAGGGTTGGTAGTGCTGTATACAGGTTGGATTTGCCTTCTAGTTTGAGCTCCATTCATTCGGTGTTTCATGTTTCGATGATGAGAATGTGTGTGGGTGATCCTTCAACGTTTGTTCCTTTGGAGGAGGACACGAAGTACAAGTATCCGCTCTTGTTCCCATTTTAAAAAATCAGGCTCGAGGTATGTGTATTCCTTAACATTTTGTTTTCTGACTTTGTTAAAGAAAATTATGATTTCTTGGTATCTTCACTTTTTGTCTTTATTAAAGGTAAGTGTGGTTGTTTATGGAGTCAAATCGTGCTAATAAATGCCTTTTCTAGTCATTCGAGAATGGATGATCCTAAGGAGGAGATAGTATGTAACACCCCGTGTTCTTAGTCCTTGAAAATTTTTGAAATTTTGTCCTCACTACCTTGACTACGACTTACCCTTGTGAGTCATAAGGAGTCTTGATGGGTCCTAGGGACCTATTCATATCCTAAATAATATGTGTATGGCTAATTTCTATTCTGAGTATGAGTGGCTCACTAAGAGTCGTAAGGACTCGTTACGAGTCATTAGGTGCAGATCATAGGATGTACAGTGTTTACCCTAAATGGGTTCTGTGTTGACTACAACTTAACCCCACGAGTCGTATGGTCCTATTATGAGTCATAACAGTTTATAATTAGGGTCAATAGTGTGTGGGTTCCCTAGAAACTGTCTTGTCTATGACTCGTGGGGACGATTCATAATGAAACCTTACTAGTCGTATACTAACCTGTAGTCACTGATGACTAGATTCTAGTTTTTAAATTGAGGGCACTTTCGACAATTCCCTCTTTACCCAATTAAAACCCCACATTCATAAAACACTTAAGAGAGGTTATTTCTCATTCATAACATAATGAAACACTTTCAAAACTCTCTCAAATCTCTCAAGAAAGACACTTAGGGTTTCCAAGAAGTAGGTCATCCTAGGGCTCAAGGGTGGAATTCTCTCCATAAACTTGGATATTTCAGACATGTTACTCTTCCCTAATTGCTAATTTTCTAAAAACATATGTTTTAAAGTGTTGTTCCTATACTATTGATGATGGTTTTGAAACATGAGTCGAGGGTTTTGAATGCTTCTTGTTGAATAATGTTTTCCCATAGTTTACATATGATTGTTCATGCTTTAATTATGTTTTTGAACGTGTGGGGTACATGAGTATGGTGAATAAACAAGGGAATTATGATTTTTCCAAACGTGTGAGTTTTGAAGTGGTTATAACCTCAACATCATATTATGAAATTAGTTTTGAATATGAAAAATGATGCATATTGAACTATTCTTGAAGTATTGCATAATGTTAAAATCTAATGAAGCATAATGATTTTGAATTGAACCTTCTGGGGTTATGCAATTCCCCAAACTGATTTATAATTAAACCAAAGGGGTTGTGAATTCCCCCAAATGATGATAATTAGTTTGATATTTTAATGCTACCTTGCAAGTGTAGTTGGTATGACGATACTAATAATGTATGCCTAAATGGGTATCGCGGTTCAATGAATGGAAATGTGTGATAATTATTTTAATTGGGTTTTAATGAGGGTTGTGTAGCTGAGTCGTGAAAGTGGAGGTCCCAATGGACCAACACTGGAAATCATGGTTACTGACGCGAGGGTTTATATGATTGAGTGGTTCGAGTTCCCTTTATTAATATCACATGATTGGGAGGTTTGAGTCCCCCACATTATTTTACATGATTTGGTGCTTGTGTCATCTTGATATGTCGGGAGGATCGAGTCCCCTATAGTGAATATGTATACCCTCTGGTTCGTGCGGCCATACGCACTGGGGCCCTACCAGCTGGGGGAGAGCTAGGCATGTGATATATATATGTATATGCATTTGATTAGGTGCATTAGTTTTGAATGATTTTGAACTGTTGATCAAAACATTATATTATCCTTACTTCTGAGTTACATGCTAGTGTTCACCCTACTAACCGTCTCTGGATGCTGTATCCCCATGCGATGCAGTCATCAGAGATACATCTACTTTTCCTGCATAGAGTTACGTGGATCGGCTTGGTTCATCGGTCTGTCGTGGTGAAGTGAGCCTCAATTCTCCGGAAGGCTTAGACATTTCATCAGTTCTTATCATAGATTAGAATTGAGAGTTTTCATTGTCATTAACATTATTATTTTTATTGTCATTGCCAGAGTCGAGCATATGTCCCGACTAAGACTGATTTTGATTCTTTTGTAATAAAGCTTTGTTGGATTACAGTGGACTTGGGTGATATTGGTAGGTTGTTTAGGCTGGTTGTTGTTTATCGGTTATAGATTTATCTTTTATTCTTTGATCTTACCTTGTGATAGCTTTTGGTATGTTTGGAATTCATCCTACGTTAGGGATGTTATGTTCTTTTGGTTAGGTTCAAGGGAAGGTTTCCGGTTCATGTGGGACTTGAGATGCCCATCCTGGTTTGGGTCGTGACACAACTAGTACACATAGAGAAATTTTTATTCCAACTACCAAATGGTGTCTGAACTCCTACCAGCCTTTGTATCCATCAATGCGTCATGTAGATTGCCTCCCAAAGTATACAAGTCATCAAATTTATTTATTTTTTTGACAGAATATTTCTTGTTTTCTTGTCCTTAACAGTAAGACCTTCATCAGTAGACTTCAAAGAACATTTATTATCTTTAATGAATTTGCTCATATAAAAAAGATTCTTCTTGAGAATAGGGACAACATAAATATTTTTTGACTGTATCTTCTTTCCAATATTCTTATCTTTTATGTGTGTAATATTGAGTTTATCACCATTACCTACCATTTCAGAGTCACCTTGTTCACTGAGTGACATAGTTGTGAAGGCCTGTGGAATTTCTTGTTGTGCTTGATAAGAATAATCCCACCTATAGAAACAAGTTAGAGCAATATGATTATTTCATCCATAAATTTGGCATGGATTAGACTTAGAAGCTTCCTTCTATAGATTAATCACATTGCTTATTCCATCATGTTGCTGGTACAGTTTTCGATGAAAAACTCCCCCCTTTTGTTGTCTGTGACCTCAGTTGGAGTATCCACGACCCCTTTTTTGAGCCTGTTGTGTTATAAAAACCATCTTGGTGTCAGGATGAGTTTGTGTTGATTGCTCATCATTGTCTTCTCATATTTCGAACCCTCTAAGAGAGTTCATAAATTATGTGAATATCGGGTAAGGTGGTTTCCCTAGCAACATAGTGCAGAGAGTTTTGTACTTCCCTCTATGGCCTCCAACAAAGTTGATGACCTTTGCGTCTTCATCTAATGGTTTATGTATATCTATGAGACTATTGCAAATTTCTTTGAATTCCTTGATATATTCATCTATTAATTTAGAGCCCAAATTTATAGATTGAAGTTGTTGCTTCAACTGAAATTCCTTATCTTTGTTTACTTGTAAGTATGCATCTTCAAGGCAAGACCATATTTGTTTAGCTGTTGAACAACCTATGATGAGAAACATCGAGTCCTTAGTCATTGTTACTGATAGCCAACTCCTGACCAAAATGTCATGTTCTTCCCATTTGGTGAATTTTAGATTTAGATTAGGCTCTCCTTTATCATCTGCAATTGTTTTATCCGATGCTTCATCTGTAACAATGCTCTTGATTTTTTTGCATAAGTTAGCAAATTTGTATGCTCAAGACTAAGTAGTTGGTAGGTTTTAGTTTGAAAGGACAAATAGCTATGAGCTGGTGAAGAGACGCAACACAAAGAGATAGACCAGTATTAGGAGTTGCAGTCATGGAAAAAAAGAGATCTTCAGGATCGATTTAATTGATCCAAAGCTCTGATACCATGAAGAAAATTGAATACAAGTTACTTTAGTTCTTTGTATTTCTCAATCAATTATTCGGTTATAGAGAGGGTGTATTAGCGTGGTAGCTTTTAGATAGAGAGTAGAGTCCTATACATAATCTATATACAATTCAATTGTGATATAACTACATATTACCTCTAGGACTCGCACACAAAAACTTTTACATCTTGTTGCTGCTAATTGTCACTGTTATACTTACAAATATTTGTGTTATACTACAAATTACTCTAGTTACTCTTGCCAGTAATTTTCTGGAGATAGCTTACTTAAAAGATCCTTACTCATTTGCTTAACATTATTCTGGTGTCACACCCATCATTTTACCTGATCGCATGATTAATATAATTCTCTCATCATATAGTCTCCCCCACTTTTGGATACTCTACCAAATTATAACCGAGAAGAAAAATAGTTTCCAAAATTACTTGGCGGAATAGTAAGTGAGCCATCTCTGGCTAGCAAGAAAGATATGTTTTCTATCGTATTAAATGCACTTGCTATGTAGTTGTTAGATAGCAGTAATAAATGATGCATCAATAGAGTCTATAATGAGTCTATATACATCACTTTCTCACCATATCATGATCTTACCTATTCAACTTATTTCCCAAAACTTCTTGTCATTTGTGATGTATTTCTTGGATCTTTAATTCTTTAGATTTCATACCTTCAAATCTTCAAACATTAGTACCATCGTTACTTTAAAATTATAAGATTTATTCAAACATTCAAAAATGTCTTTATCCTCAAACTTTCATAGACTATTTTCTAGCCATCTTTTTGCTGGAAGCTAAAAAATATAAAGGTAAAGAGGTCAAATTTCTAAAGGAGACTCTCTAGATGATATAAAGTACATAGAATTTCTTAATAAAAATATGCAAGAACTACTAAGGCTAAAACAAACAACTACAAAATATTATAATAAAACCAATTTTAAAAAATAGATCATCTAGATTATCTTAAAGTTTTAATCTTACATATACTTAAAGATATAGAAATAATAGATATTAAAAAAAAAATTAGAAAAAGTAATAGACTATGAAATTGAAACCATAAATTGGCTAGAACAGTTATACGAAGAAATTTACCCAGAATGATATTATACAGATTAAGAGATGTTAGAATATATTAGAAAAACTAGAGAAAATCAAGAAAATCTAAATAATGAAATTAATTATAGAAACCGAATTAGGAAAATAATGGAAAATCTAAAAGAAAAATTAATATGGATAGAAAAAACCTTAGAAAATTTAGATAAAAGTACATGTGATGGTTTATATAATTTTAAAAACTCATTACGAGAAGAACAACACAAGATAATAAATAACATTGAAAATCTAGAACTAGATATACGTTATAGTACAGTTAGGATAAATTATTATACAGAAATTTGTAACTCTGTAATTACTACAGGATAAAATAATAAATTAATGAATATATATTACAAAAAAATAAATCATTAAAAGATATTAAAATAAAATTTAAAAAATGTCCACGCACAAATAAAAATAGATTCACTATATACCTAATAAATCTATTACATCTATTACATATCCGCACCCCCCTACAATTGGTATCAGAGCCCAGTAATGCAAAAAATACGGAAGTGAGATATATGTTAGTGTTATTAGAATTTATGTTAGAATTTACCTATAAATTATTAAATTAATTATGCGAAGACCATTTAAAAATAGAGAAGCTTTTAGAAAAATTAAAGAATCTTTAATTAGTAATTATTCAGAATATATAAGTCTAAATAAAACAAAAGAAAACCTACAAAGATTAGCCTACTTAATTACATCAATATCTAGTATTGAATCAAAATTAATAATCCATTTAAAATCTAGAAGAATGAAACACATACTACCTAATTATGATAAAATTAGATTTAAATATCCGCCAAGATATTATAAATATAATTTTATCATAATTAGGTAGTATGTGTTTCATTCTTCTAGATTTTAAATGGATTATTAATTTTGATTCAATACTAGATATTGATGTAATTAA